>NW_006408576.1:2975930-2976677 GCF_000296735.1 Chrysochloris asiatica
GAAACCCTATAGAGGGTTGCTATGGGTTGGAACCAACTTGATGGCACTTAACAACAACAATGGCTAGTGATCACGAACATTTCTTCATATGTTTGTTGGCTGCCTGAATCTCCTCCTTGGTGAAATGTCTGTCCATGCTCTGTGCAC
Organism: Chrysochloris asiatica; assembly: GCF_000296735.1. Taxonomy (NCBI): domain Eukaryota; kingdom Metazoa; phylum Chordata; class Mammalia; order Afrosoricida; family Chrysochloridae; genus Chrysochloris; species Chrysochloris asiatica. The sequence goes on from NW_006408576.1 coordinate 2,976,078, forward strand.
ATTTTTTAATTGGGTTATTTGTCTTTTTTTTCTAGAGGTGTTATAGTTTCCTATATACTTTAGATATTAATCCCTTGTCTGATGTGTCATTGAAAAAGACTTTTTCCCACTATGTGGGTTCCCTTTTTACTCTTCTGGTGGTCTTTTGATGCACATAAGTTTTTAAATTTTAGTATGTCCCAATCATTTACTTTTTCTACTTTTGTTTGTTTAGTTTTCAAAGTGTTTGAAAGTCTATGTATGCTCTGCATTAGAGCCCTCACATTTGTCCCATTTTTTCATTGGTTGCCTTTATAATTCTGAGATTCACATTTAGATCTTTAATTCATACTTAGTTGGTTTTTATATATGGCATGAGGTAAGTCTTGTTGCAATCTTTTGCATATTGCTTTCCAGTTCTGTGAGCACTATCTGTTGAAGAGACTATCTTCTCCCCATGCAATATATTAAGGCACTTTGCCAAAAATCAGTTGGCTGTATGTGGATTGGTTTATTTCTGGATACTCAATTCTGTTCCATTGATCAATGTATCTTTCATTGTACCAGTACCAGTCTGTTTTGACCACTATAGCCATGTAGTAAAATTTGAAATCAGGGAGT
>NW_006408576.1:2977827-2980457 GCF_000296735.1 Chrysochloris asiatica
CAATTTGAGTAGAATTGGTGACATCTCTTCCCTGAATGTTTGGTAGAACTCACCAGTGAAGCCATCTGGGCCTGGACTTCTTTTGGTTGGGAGTTTTTTGATTGACCTGATCAATTTCTTCTTTTGTTATGGGTCTGTTAAAGTCTTCTACTTCACTCAGTATAAGTTTAGGTAGTTCGTGTTTTCCTAAAAATGTATCCATCTCTTCTAAGTTTTCAAATTTGTTGGAGTACAACTCTTCATATTGTTGTTGTTAAGTGCCGTTGAGTCTCTTTATAGTATTCTGTTATTATCTTTTTGATTTCCTTTGTCTGTTGTGACATCACTCATGTGGTTTCTCATGCGTGTTATTTGTGTCTTCTCCGGCTTTTCTTTTGTTAGATTTGCCAATAGTTTGTCAATTTTATTAATCCTTTCAAAGAACCAACTTCTTGTCCTGTTGAGTCTTTTTATAGATTTTCTGTTTTCTATCTCATTTGTTTTGCTCTGATCTTTATTATTTCTTTCTTTTGGTGATTGTAGATTCCCTCTGTTGGTCTGTTTCTAATTGTTGTAGATGCTGTATTAATGTGTTAATTTTGGTTCTTTCTTCTTTTTGGCTGTGTGCATTTATTGCAATGAATTGTCCTCTCATCACCGTTTGTGCTATGTCCCAAAGATTTTGGTAGATTGTGTTTTTATTATCACGTATTTCTAGGAATTTTTTGATTTCACATTTAATTTCTTCTATTACTCAGTCACTTTTCAGCAGGGTATTGTTCAGTTTCCATGTCCTTCTATCATCTTTTGATACTTTTTGTATCATTTAATATTTTCCCCAAAATCCTTCATTATTTCAATTTGAGGCTTAAATTTTTTCTTTAGTTCTTTCAGTTGAGAAATTCTTGCATATTCTTCACTTCTGGTTTTCTAACTCAAGGTATTTACACATTCTGTTACAATACTTTGTCCTCTTGAGCTGTCCTTGGAAATTTCCTGTTCAATTCTTTTGCCTCCTCATTTCTTTATTTGCTTTAGCATCTCTGCAATGGAGAGTACGTTTCAGAGTCTCTTCTGACATCCATTTTTCTTCTTTTACTTCTTCCTTGTCTTCTTAGTGACCTTTTGCTTTCTTCCTGTTTGGTGTTCTTCTGTATGTCATTCAACAACACTTCTGGTCTTCAGTCATTAGTGTTTATGCATCAAATCTATTTTTTCAAATGATGTCTAGATTCAGGTGGGATATGTTCAAGGTCATATTTTAGCTCTTGTGGACTTTTTGAAATTTTATTCCATTACATTCTGAACTTTTAATAATAGTGTTATTATCTAGTCTTCCTTGTAGTCATATAAATATTACCCTATCACAGACAGTATTATACTTCAAGATAGTTCTTGACATTTTCTTTTTGATGATCATGGAGATACCATTCCTCTTGAATTTGTCATTCCTGGAATAGTAAACTATGTGACTATCAGATTCAAAATAGCCAATAGTATTCCATTTTAGCTCACTTATACCTAGGATATTGATCTTTATGTGTTTCCTTTCATTTTTGACAACTTCAAATTCTCCTAGATGCATGCATTGTACATTCCATGTTCCAATATTTTATGGATGTTTGAAGCTATTTCTCCTCAGTTTAACTTTTGCCCCATTAGCAAATGAAGGTTCTGAAAGCTTTTCTCCATTTGTATCATCATGGTCAACTCTACATTGAGGAGTCAGATATTTCCAAGTAGTGTTTTGAGTGCCTTCCAACCTGAAGGGCTCATCTTCCAGGACTATATCGGACAATTTTCTGGCAATATTCATCATGTTTCAGTATTCAATATTCTGGTGCTATCCAATAATGTTTCACTGCTATTCATATGGTTTTCAGTAGTTAATAATTTGAAAGTAGTTCGCCTCTCCTCCTTCTGAGTCTATGTTTGTCTAGATACTCAGCTGAAATGTGTCCTTCAAGGTTTACCCTGATGATATTCAAACTACCGGTAGCCTAGCATCCAGCATCACAGCAACACATAGGCCACCACAGTGTAATAAAGGAAGAATGGTGAGAGTGATTGGTAGTATGGTTAATTGTGATTGAAAAATTTGTTACTTTAATATGTGTATAAAAGGATCCATCTCAGAAGTAGAATGGGACTCTCACTAACACCAAGGAAGAAGAGCAGGAGTATAGTGAGTCCTTTGGACCCAGATATTCCTGCTCATAGAAACTCCTCAATCCATGTACAGAAATCTATGGCTTTTGAGGTTACCAGAGGAGGGGCAGAGGAGGAGCAGCATCAGAACCAAGAAACAGAGCACCAGACAGAGTGGTGGGCTCTCTCCACAGAGCAAGTAAAGCTGAGTACCTTTGGAAAAGATGCTCACACATGAAGTGGAGTATACTTCATGTGAAGTGGTATTCATCAGCACTGCTAAAACAGCTGTTATATTGCTGGAGAAGAGCAGATACCAAAAGGTTAATAACAGAGAGGTCAAAGATCAGAGAGAGGCCTGCCTGTGGGCATGGCTAAGAAGATGCTGTCCCAACACAAGAACTGTGCCCTGAACATTTCTAATCTTAAATTATAACCTATTAACTTTCCTAACAAACCCTATAACTGTGAGTATGGTCTTTTAGTTCAGTGTGGCCATTGCA
>NW_006408576.1:2981797-2985081 GCF_000296735.1 Chrysochloris asiatica
TTATGCCACTTAACAACAACAGTGGCACAGTACTTAGGTGCTCATCTACTTAATGAATGGTTTGGAATTTGAATGCACCAGATGCTCCATGTGAGAAAGATGTAGCTAGTGGCTATAGTTCTATAAATATTATAGCCTTGGAAACTCTTGGGTTATTTCTACTCTGTCATATGGGTCACTGTACGTTGGAGTTGACTTGAAGACCAGGGGTTTGGTTTTTAATTCTACTTCTAACAACTATCAAATGCATTTGAAGGTATTTTGGAACCACACAAATTAATCTTAGATTTTAATGACTCTAAATTTGCATTTTACACTAAGGGAAGGAGATGATGGAAGATACACTGTGGTTATTAGTGCATACAGAGAATCTCAATAACATTGGGGGAATTAGGTCTGTATATACCCTGGTGGCACAGATATTAATCTCCATACCAGTTACTATGTTCCAAGCAGCTATGATAGAAAGTTCTAAAGGAGGTTAGGTAGAGCTTCTAGAAGAAATGAAGCAAGAGATTAAATTAAAACTGGATAGTTATAGTTGGAAACAAAAGTGCCAGTATCTTTAATGATGGAGAAAAAATATTCCAACTACTGTTGAACTGTAAACATTGCTGGGCAATGAAGGATTCGTTTATTTTTTAAGTACAAAAACTTTTGAAAGTTAAACTGGCAGCCGTGTCCCTTCTCATGAGATTAATCTTTTTTTAGCCTCTCTCAAGAGATGATTGCTGCTTCAGTTATGAAACTCCAGATTACCTTTGTTTTTCAATTTAAATTATCTAATTGAATCTATGCCTCAGTAAATATGGAGAGTTTCTTTATTTCCTGCTATAATCCTAGCGAATAGACAGTGGTTTGGCTAAGTAAAAGAGCTGAAGATTTTAATAATGAAATACTATTTAAAGAATCTTTGTGCAGCAAGGTAAATGAGGAATAAATCAAATATTTCACTATGTGAATGAACAATATCTTGTCCTTAGTCAGTCCAGTGGAAACTAAATAAAACTGAGTCTTAGAAACTCTTGGGCTTAGGTCTTAGCCTTGGCTCTGCAGCTTATTAAGGATATTTAGATAAATGTCTCTATAATTCAGTTGTTCCTGTGGCCTATCTCTCTGGCAGGGTTATTATGAGTAAAAAACTTGAGTTAGGCAAGATTGAAACTTATGGCATAACAAAATGATTTGAACAAGTTTTGACTTTAGATCTTAGCTTGATCACTAGTTATGGTAAGGTTGTCAGATTTAGCAAATAAAATAGAGTATTCCCAGTTGAATTATAATTTTTGAAAAACAGCAAACACATATATTTCAAAGAAATGATGAAGTAAAATAACTAAGCAAGCAATTTCAAAGGGCATCTCGACAAGACAAATTTAAGTATTATAATGAAATTGCAAAGTCCTGGAATTAGAGAACCAAAAAGGAAGAAAAGGCTCAGCATTCAAGCACTGAGTATATACCATAGAACTCTATGGGTAAAATATTGAATAACACAGGAAGAATCAAAAGAAGATGGAAGGAATACACTGTCACTGCACCAAAAATAATTGATCAGTAATACCATTTTTCTTCCTGTCAGTATATAAACATAACTGGATATTCTACATTTCATGTTTTATAAGTTCATAATGAAAGCTTATAGCTGGAAGCTATGTTACCAATATTTTAAGTATCAGCAGGGACACCCATGGTGAACAGGTTTTAGCAAAGCTTCTAAACTAAGACAGACTAGGAAAAAGGAGAGGCAGACCACTTTTGAATGGTTTGCCACTAGAAATCTTATGAATAACAGCACAATATTCTCAGATGCAGTGCAGGAAGATTAGTCACTCAGGATAGAAGGCGCTCAAAATATGACTGGGGAAGAGCTACCTCTTAAAGTAGAGTAGACCATGGCGTGAATAGAGTATACTTTTCAAGCCATCCATTTGCTGATATGGCACAAGTCAAAATTAGATGAAACAACTACAATCATCCATTAACTATCAGAACATGGAATGAATGAAACATGAATCTAGGAAAACTAGAAGTTGTTAAAAATGAAATGGAACACATAAAGATCTATATCCTATGCATCAATGAGCTGAAATGGACTGGTATTGGCCATTTTGAATCAGACAATCATATGGTTTACTATGCCAGAACATTAGATTGAAGACTATGGTGTCACATTCAAGGTCAAAAAGAATATTTCAAGATCTATCTAGAAGTACAATGTTGTCTTTGATAGGATAATATCCACATACCTATAAGGAAGACCAATTGAAACCATTATTCACACTTACAAACCCAACTAAATAATGAAATTATTCAATGTGATGACAAAATTGAAGCACATTACCAACTTCTACAGTCTGAAGATGATAAAACATGTAATCAAGATGGATTGATAATAACTAGTGACTGGAATTCAAAAGTTGGAAACAAAGAGGAAGGAAAATATGGTGTTGGTGATAAAACTGATTCTGGAGATTGCATGACAAAATTTCTCAAGACCAGTGACTTCTTTATTGTAAATGCATTTTATAAACAACATAAAAGACAATTATATACATGGACCTCAAGAGATGACATGCACAGGAGTCAATTTGGTTGCATCTGTGAGAAGAGATGGTAAAGAAACGCAATATCATTGCTAAATCAAGGCCAGGGAACAGACCATTAATTGCTTATATGCAAGTTCATTCTGAATTGGAAGAAAATTAAAATAAGTCCACAAGAACCAAAATATTACCTTGAACATATCTCAATTAAATTTAGAGACAATTTGAAGAACCGATTTTATGCATTAAACACTAATGACCAAAGACCAGAAGAATTGTGGGATGACATCAAAAGCATCATACAAGATGGAAGCAAAAGATTATTTTAAAGACAGGAAAGAAAGAAAAGGCCAAATGGATGTCAAAGAGAGAACCTGAAACTTGAAACTTGAACATAAAGAAGCTAAAATGAATAGAAAAAATGAGGAAGTAAAAGTGATGAACCTAAATTTTCAAAGGACAACTTTGGAAGACAAAGTCAAGTATTATAATGAAATGTACTAAGACCTGGAGTTAGGAAACCAAAAGGGAAGAACACAGTCAGCATTTCTCAAGCTGAAAGAAAAACAGTTCAAGCCTCAGGAGTCCTGGTGTGATGCTGTAGGATAAGCACTGGACTGCTAACCTCAAGATGGGTGGTTCAAACACATCAGCTGCTCCTTGAAAACCCTATACAGAGTCACCATCAGTTGTAATGACTTGACTGTACTTAACAACAACAACAATGGGCAATATGAT
>NW_006408576.1:2985411-2987307 GCF_000296735.1 Chrysochloris asiatica
CTGATTCAGCACTGGAAGCACTCACTAATTAGTGCCAGGAAATTTGGAAGACAGATACCTGACCAACTGATTGGAAGAGATCCATATTTGTGCCCATTCTAAAGAAAGGTGACCTAATGAAATATGAAAATAATGGAACAATATCATTAATACCACAAGCTAATAAAATGTTGCTGCAGACATTTCAAAATCAGTTGCAATAGTGTATCACCAGGAACTGCCAGAAACACAAGCAGAACTCAGAAGAGGATATGAAACTAAGGATATCATTGTTGACATCAGATGGCTTTTGGCTGCAAGCATTGAATACAAGAAAGATGCTTACTCGTGCCTTATTGACTATGCAAAGGATTTGGCTATGTGAATCATGACTAACTATGGATAACATTGTAAAAAATGAGTATTCTAGAACACTTCATTATGTTTTACATACAGCCTTTACATAGAAGCAGTTGTAAGAGCAGAACAAAGGGATACTGAATGGTTTAGAATCAGGAAATGTATGTGCCAAGGTTGTACAATTTCACCATATCTGTTTAATCTCTATGATGAACAAATAATCTGAGAAGACAGCTAACATGAAGAACAAGTTATATGGATTTCAGGAAGATTTATTAAGAATCTGTGATATGCAGATGACACAAGCTTGCTTAATGGAAGTGAGGAGGACTTAAATACCAAAGAAGATCAAAGATGACAGCCTTCAGTATTATTTGCACCTCAATGTGAACAACAAATAATCCTCACAATTGGATCAATAAATTACATCATGATAAATGGAGAAAAGATTGAAGTTGTCAAAGACTTTATTTGTTTGCATCCACAATCAACACTTAAGGAACCAGAAGTCAAGAAATCAAATTACATAGTGTATTAGGCCAATCTGTTGCAAACACCTCTTTAAAGTATTAAAGAGAAAAGATAATAATTTGAAGACTAAGGTGCACCTAACCAAAGCTAAGGTATTTTCAATCACCTCATATGCATGTGACATTTGGACAATGAATGAGAAAGTTTGTAGAAGAATTGATACATTCGAATTATTGTGTAGGAGAAGAACACTGAAAGTTTCATAAACTGCCAGAAGAACAAATTTGTCTTGGAAGAAGTACCGTCAGGATACTCCTTTGAAGCCAGGATGGAGAGATTTTGTCTCTCATACTTAGGACATGTTTTTAGGAGGGACCAATACCCAGAGTAGGACATCACGCTTGTCAAATTGGAGGGTCAACAAAAAAGAGGAACATGGCCAACAGATAGATTCACACAGTGGCAGCAACAAAGGACTCAAATGTAACAATTGGCAGGATAGTGCAGTCATACTCAGTGTTTTTATCTGCTGTGCATAGGGTCACTATGAGTCAGAACTAACTCAATGGTACCTAACAACAACAAAAGTCCTGGTGTGGAGCTGTAGGATAAGCACTGAACTGCTGACTACAAGATCAGGGATTTAAATCCTCCATCTGCTCCTCAAAAGTCTATACAGGGTTGCTATGAGTTGGACTGCAAGGCACTTAATAACAACAAAAAGATTCAAGCTCACCAGTTGCTCATTGGAAATCCTATACAGGGTCGCTATGGGTCAGAACCAACTCAGTGGCACTTAACAACAACAAAACACTGGTGGCCTAGTGGGTTAGGCAGTGGGTTAGGCATTCAGTTGCTATCTACCAAGTCAGCAGTTCAAATCCATCAGCTATTCTGCAGGAGAAAGATGAGATTTTCTGCTCTGGTAGAGATTTACAGCTTTTAAAACCTATATAAGATCACTATGAGCTGGAAACTCCAACTATGCCACCGGTATTTTAAATAGCCAGCAGGGTCACCCAGGTTTCCCAGGTTTCAGATGAGCTTCCAGAGAAAGACAGACTAGGAAGAAAGAGTGACAAACTA
>NW_006408576.1:2990186-3027241 GCF_000296735.1 Chrysochloris asiatica
GATGGCACCTAACAACAACAACAACAGGCCTATTTGTGCCTCTTTTAGTGAGTCCATATGAAGATGGCATTAGAAACATTTGCTACTATGATGGTGGCAGCTTCTGTACATTATTCATTTATTCACCACATCGAAGTGAGAAATATGTTTTATTAGGCACCTTTTAGATATAAGGAGACTGAAGTCACAGGGACATTAAATAACTAGCCCAAAAATAACTGGCCCAAAGTTATCCGGCTAATTAGTCGTGGGCCCTGGAGTAGAACTGAATTTAATGTTCTTTCAAGGAGTAACATATTGATCTCCTCTCCCCCCATTATTAGATATTCAACTTAGAAGAGTAAAAGCTAGAACAATGCAAGAATTATGAGGGTGAATTTTAGTTGATTTCTTCTTTATTATCTATTAAATTTTCTTTTCTTTTCTTTTCTTTTTCACTCATAGGCAGAGAACAAACCTCCAAATGATGTAATACCTTGTTTCTATACAGCTGGGCCAGAAAAACCTGATGCAAACACAACAAAATTGTGCACATACTTTGTTGTCACAAAGACTGGAAGACACTCCAATTTTTAACGGCTTGAGTGGGTATCAGAGCATAGAGTCAGTTTATATGGTGGGTAACCAAGTTCTGGGGAAGCACTGAGGTTCACATTTCAGAAGAGGTACAGCTATAGACAAAGTGCTGAACCGTGTGAGCTCACCTCCCTGACTGAGAAGAGGAAAAAAGGTCAGATTATAAAATTTTTTATTTTTCCATTTTCTAAGAGAAATTCATCATTGAAATTTATAGAGTTTCAATGCACTGTATTCCAGCTGTGGGTAACTTTTCTAAGCAAAGTTGATTGATGGTTTCTATGCGTTCAATGATCTGAACTCAAATGTACATGACCTATTAAGTCATGTTAGGCCAGATCATTAATCATAGTTTATTGAAATACATTCTCATCAGAATATATCCATCATACTTAGCAAAATTAGTGGTTCAAAAATAACTAAAGAAATCTCAAATAAAAGAAAAAAATTAAAGCAGAAATGATGAGTTTGAATCATGTATAACTAGGTAGTTCTGAAATAATTTTGCATGTGGGAAAAAATACTGTAAGAATTTTAATATAGTCTTTTAAGAATTTTATTTAATACTTATGTTAAGTCTAAACTCCTGATATTATTTATTTCTTAATATAAATAAATTATAGGAAAATAATTTGGTCTTTCATTCCCAATAATTATTCCTGACACTTTTATGTTTATTTGACATCACTATGAATTGAAACAGGTTTCTATTAAATTATTTTGGTCATTATAGTTGTTATATGTGAAAATTTCACTTTCAAATCATTTGGACATAATAGATGTTTCTAGCTGTTTAACACGATAGCCCGATGTACATTGCAATGTCTCTTGATTTGGAAGGCAATGTCCAAAACTCCAGATCCAAGTTTATGAGAATCAGTTAAAACTGTAGAGACAGTAAGAAATGAATTCATATAAGTCTCTAGCAAATAAGGCACACACAAAAAGTTTTATTTACTTGTATTAATTTATTCTAATTTTAGAATGAAAGTTCTTCTAGTACTGGGCATCATGCTAGTTTTGGCCTGCACGCAGGTTTTCTTCCCTTTCATCTTCAGAGGCAAAGGCATCTTTTGGGGTAAGTAGCAGATAAAATAGTGTCTTTTGATTTCATGAAATTATTAGCACATTTCCAAAACAAAGAGCATAATGCTAGTACTTGAGAATCAATAAGATCTCTTTGATTGTATTTTTTGTTATGCTTTTCCAAGAAAAAATAATCTTGAGTTTGGAAAGATTATAGTATAATACTTTCTGAAATAGACCAGAATTTTCTATCATTAAAGAATAAAAACTTTTCATTTTTACCTGCTCATACATTTGAAAAGCAAAATTTGGAGGGGAGTAATTACTTGTTCTTTTGCAACAAAATCATTTTTCATTAAATAACTTCTGTGATACATTTTCTGGAATCACTGCATTATAATGTTGAATTAGATTAACAATGCTACAGGGATGCAGTGGTGAAAATAAGCAGGGATCCAGGTGTTTTCTCTTTGCTTTGTGTGAAAAAAATATCCCAAACTCTGAGAACAAGTTTTATTCAAGCAGAATATTGGAGGAACATTGCCTACGACTTTAAACTTTATGAATAATCTAGCCTTCTGGAAAAATTTAAACCTCACTCAGCAGGTTCATATCTCTTAAAAGATGATTACAAGCCCATCTGCTCAAACTTCCTGGAGATTTTGCTCATGTCAGCCTCTCTCTGAGAAATGAGGCCTCTTTCCAATCTAGTTTCCAGAGAATTGCCAAACTCTTCTGAATCTTTTTTGGTTATAGTCACATCAAGCTGTACCTCCTCCTGCTGGTAGTCACATTTTTTCAGGTTTACTGACTACTAGGATTTCATGACCATATTTAAAAGTTGTAATAAAATACGTCAAAAAAACATAGGCAGCTTAAGAAAGTTCCCATTGCATCTAATATCTACAGGAAGCTAGGTGGTAAAGAAGTTTCAACCTAAGCTTTGAAATCAGATAAAGCAGGGTTAAATCTATTTTTGCCATCTACTAACTCGAGTTCTGGTATGGCTTGGTGGGTTAATGTGCCAGACTGCAAAGCGGTTTGAACTTCAATATCAGTAGTTCAAGCTCAACAGTTCTTCCTTGGAAACCCTATACAGGGTCACTATGTGTTGGAATCGACTCAATGGCACTAAACAACAACTGGCACTTTAGGCATGATGTCTAATCTTTTCAAGCTTCCATTTTCTTAGATGTAAGTAGAGAAACTGGAAGACTATACATTGTTATTTGTGAACATTAAGTGAGATATTCCATCTTAAGTATTAAATATTATCTTAGTTATCTAGTGCTACTATAACAGAAATACCACAGGTAGATGGTTTTAACAAATAGAAATTTATTTTCTCACAGTTTAGGAGATTAGAAGTTGTAATTGAAGATGCTGGCTCTAGGGGAGGGTCCTTGGCTCCTATTAACACTTGTCAGCCTGGTGTTCCCTCGAAATCTCCATGTATCTAAGTATCACTGCCCCCACTCTATCTAGAAGGCTCTCAATACAGGGACCCCATGTCCAATGGACTTGCTTCAGTCCTTGCTCGTTTTACTTGATAGTAATGAATTCAATCTCATCTCCTGTCCATTCTCTCTCTTGATTTCTTGTAAGGTAAAAGGTATGACTCAAGTCAAGGTGTGACTTGAGTAAGGGTGTGACTTAGTAACACTCTGACTCAAGACACTCCCTACAGTTATCCTACTTTAACATATTGTTGCTGTTAAGAGCTGTAGAGTGGGTCTCAACTGTATAGGTTGTCAAGGAGTAGCTAGTGAGTTTGAACCACTGACCTTGTGGTTCAAACTAATCTTCAGTCAAGTACTTATGCTACAGGGCCACACCAGAAGGTAAGGATTTACAAAATATCAAAAAATGGAGGATAATTCACAAAATGGAGGATAACCACACAATATTGGGAATCATGGTCTAGCCAAGTTGGCATATATTTTGGGGAGACTCATGACAAGGGCATTGCACCTGGTCAATATTAGAAAAAATAAAGACACATCTATGCTTTAAATTTCTCAAATAAAAGTAATACCATTCCTTCCCACATTAAATTTTAGGATGGCACATAAATAATTTTAGGATGGCACATAATAAATGTTCAGCATATGTTTTGTGAATTAATTTGGCCTTTTATTTTGTATTTATTGAGATCCTTATTCTATAAAATCATAAAAGTTAATATAGTTAGTTGTGACTAAATTTTTCTGCGTGAGAATTTTCTAATTGAATGGAAAAAATCTCTGTACTGCATTTTCCAGGACTTTTTGAAGCCTCCTCATACTTAGAATAATAACATGCCACTTGATTTTTGCATGTTTATTTGGCTTTATATTGCTTACTCTCACAGTATTTGTAACACAAAAGTAATTGAGTGCTTTTTCTCCATTGTTCATAACTAGCCAAAAGAGTAGTGAATAGTGCTAGACCAGAAGGATTCTTAGGAGTCTATAACTATGACTTTTGTGAAATGAGCCAGAGATTATCATTTATATTAGGAGGGTGCTCCTAAGTATTCTTTACTGTGTGTGTAGCTCATATTCAGTCTAGTTCAATCATCTGTTTTACAAATTGGGAGATACAATAGGATAAGCACTGGACTGCTAATCTCAAGGAAAGAGGTTCAAATCCGCCAGTAGCTCCATGGGAGAAAGATAAGGCTGTTTGCTATCATAAAGATTTATGGTCTCTAAAACCTTATATATAGAGTTATTATGAGTTGGAATCAACTCCATGGCAGTAGCTTGGTTTTCTGGTTGAGAGGGTTATAGAGCAGAGAGGAGTCCTGGTGTGGTGCTGTGGGCTAATGCGCTGGACTGCAAAGTCAGTTTGAACCCTGAGGTCAGCGGTTCAAACTCACCAGTTGCTTCTTGGAAACCCTACATAGGGTCAATATGAGTTGGAATTGACTCCACAGCATTCAACAACAACAGTGGTAGAGAAGATCAAATTTAGGTATTTCATTTCCCAAGTATTTTAAAAAATGATGCATAATGTGCCCTCATATTTGAAACAGGCTCATTAGCAGGAAAGGGAAAAAAAAGCAAAAGCAATCAGTCCTGGATATTCACTTCCAGGTTCACAAATTATTTGTAAATCATAGAAATGGTGCAGTATTGAAAGACAGACTTTAACAAAGCCCTTGTACTCAGTAGAGCAAAAGCTATGCCTTATTCAATAAAAGTTCCTAACAACTAGTCAAAGCAAGGAAAGAAATAAACTTTAGAGAATGAAAAATCCTGTAATTCAAACTAATTTGAAAATAAAAAATGAGTCTCTTTTTTGCACAAAAAATAAAAATAGGCATGACCATTGAGTTTCTAAGAAAAAAGTCCGAATACTCCATTTTCAATAAGACTGAATAGAGTGTTCATTATGATAAGCCATATGTATTCATCACCACACAGATTGTGGTGTTTGTGCAAAGTCAAGATTTATGTGCAATTATCTTTATGGAAAATGCTCCAACAAGTTATAGCTGTTAAAAGAAAATAAGATGCAAATGAACATCTAGAAGCCGAAGCACTGCCTGGAGTTTGGGAAATTTTGGGAAAGCAGCCTAATGAGTGAATTTGCTTAAAAAGGAAAAGTTGGCAAACTTTATTCCAGTTCATTGAGTTTCAGCAAACAAGGATTATTAAAGACAGAATGAAATTGCAAAGCGCTAAGTAAAACCAAGTGCTCAGAGTTAGTCAAGAATGAAAATCAGGAGCCAGGTGCCATTTATTATTTTAGAGAAGGATGGTTTACATTTTTTTTTTTTTTTAAATAAAGACTTTCATAAATAAGTGACTTCTCTCTTCTTTCAAATCACATTTTATTTCATAATGGTTTCAGGAATCCCAGTTAATTTTATAGATGATAAACATGCATTGAAGAGATGCTGTCTTTGGGGGGATTATTGTTGCTGTTGTTAGGTGCCATCAAGTCAGTACTGACTCATAGTGACCCCATGCACAACAGAACAAAACACTGCCCGATCCTTGGCCAACCTCACAATTGATGCCATGCTCGAGTCCATTGATGCTGCCACTTTGCTTTGAGTTGTGCCCTATCAGCAAATGAAGGTCCCTATCAGCAAATTTACTCCCAACGGGCTTCCCCAGTCACATTTTGAGTGCCTTCCAACCTGAGGGGTTCATTTTCTAGCACTATATCTGACAGTGTTTCTCTGCTATTCATAAGGTTTTCAGTGACTAAATATTCAGAAGTAGTTCATCACTCCTTCTTCCTAGTCTGGAAGCTCATCAGAAACCTGTCCACCATGGGTGAACCTGCTGATATTTAAAATACCAGTGGCATAGCTTTCAGAATCACAACAACTCACGAGCCACCACAGTAGGACAAACTGACAGATGAGTGGTGTAGGCTCAGTGAACCCTAATAAAGAGTTAACATTATTTAGAAGGCACACATAATCGGGAGATCAGGCTGGTATCTCCAGATAAATTACTATATGACCATATGACTTCAGACAAGTCACGTAATTTGGTAGAGTGTAATTTTCAGATTTGGTGAAAAAAGTTCAGGTTCAAATTCTTTAAGTCTATGACTCTGCAGGCATCCCTGAATGGTGCAAATGGTTAGTAGACTTCGCAGTTTATTGAGAGACTAGAAGTGGAAGTCCATCCAAAGGCACTTCCTACTGAAAAATCATTCTTTGAAAATGCTATGGAGCACATTTCTACCTTGATGTACATGACAGCACCATCATTCATAAACAATTAGACAGCAACAGGTGGTATGATTCTATAATGTGATGCTGCTAATTTAGGCACCATTCTTCCTCTCATCTTTTCAGCAGCAGACAAAAGAGTCAATAAATAAAGATATGGGTTAAAGAACTGTATTGGTAAATCAGTAATATCCATTCAGCAAAGAACTGAATTATTTAAGCAGTTAATATCTATCCAGTTCCAGCAGCCATTTGAGATTATGATAAATGTTTTTGTTATTGTTATGTGCTGTTGAGTTGGTTCCAACTCATAGTGACCCTGTACAGGGTTTCTGAGACTGTAAATCTTTACAGGAGCAGAAAGCCTTATCTTTCTCCTATGAAACAGCTGATAGTTTCAAACTGTTGACCTTGTAGTTTGTGGCCCAATTTGTAACCACTACACTACCAGAGATGATAAATGGTAACTATATTTTTCTGGTGAAAATATTTCAATGCAAAAATATAATTGATATATAAAATTTGATGAGAATAATAATATGCAAGTCTGTAAAACTATCTTTAAAATTTCAGTAAAATATTCTTCAATAATAAGAGATTGTTGTTGTTGTGAAGTGCCATCAAGTCAGTGCCGACCCATAGCGACCCTGCATAGGGTTTCTAAGGAGCAGCTGGTGAGCTTGAACCACCGACACTGCAGTTCAAATGGTTTTGCAGTCTGGTACATTAATCCACAGAGCCACACCAGGACTTCAGAGACTAAGAAATGCATGCTCAAATAAAAATAAATGAAATATAATCATATTGGTCAATAATAAAGTGATCTCTTCTGCACCAACAATTTCCAAAGGTGGTAGAGATAGTTACACATTATTTTATCAGTTCGTTTTTAAATACTTGTGAAGTTTCTATTAAGTACTATTCATGGATATAAGTACTAATGAAAACAGGGGGAAAAAAGAAAATATTTCCCAGCTTTGTGGAATGCGTACTGGACTGTGAACTACAAGGTCAGTAGTTCAAACCCACCAGCTGCTCCTCAGAAACCCTATGCAGGGTCACTATGTATCAGAACTGACTTGATGACACTTAAAAACAACAAAGTTATCAAATTCACATTGATAAGACCCACATACATACATGGGTGATTTTTGCCCCCTAACCAGAACCAACTCCATGGCACATCACCACCACCAATGAGTAAAGAGCAAGAAGGTTAAGAATACTCTATACAGGAAGAGGCATTTGAGATGAAAACTTTAGGTTGAATAATTTATAAGATGACAGAGAATTGGGGGACCATTTACAGAACCATTCAAATATGAAAATAGGTTGTGGCCATAAAAAGAAGACTAAAAATATTTTTATAGTCATTGGGAAATCTTCAAATGCTTTAACACAATCACAGACAGAGGTCTTTGTTTTAAAGATCACATACATGGGTGACAGGACAACAAAAAATTAAGAAGAAGAAAAACAGTGGCTATGGAATCAATTCCAACTCATGGTACACATATCAGAATAGAACGGTGCTTGAAAGAGTTTTCAATGCTTGTGATATTCCAAAAGTAAACCTCCAGGCTTATCTTTTGAGGCACCTCTAGATGTAAGGAGGTGGGGATTACAAACAGACACCAGGACAGCAGGAAGTGAAAATTAGAAAGGTTCAACATTTTTTCAAGATGTAAAACACAACATGGAAAAGAATGGAAAGAACAATTACTGCTCTTGCTTGAAACATTGACTTATGCTGTTGTTACTGTTAAGTGCAATGAAGTTAGTTCTAACTCATAGTGAACCTGTATAGGGTTTCCAGCTGGGAGATTCCAAATGCCGGCCTCTGGGTAGCAGTCCAGCACATCTCCAACAGCACCACTCTAGGACTGCAGAGAGTGTGGCTACTAACACAGGAATAGAAGGAAAGGATCACAGACTGAAACTTCAGGACAGACGTTCCAGGTGAAAATGGCTCGTTAGGAACAGATCAAAGAGAACAAGAGCGAAAATGGGCACAGTACGTGAATAGACGCTTCACCAAGGAAGTGATTCGGGCAGCCAAAAAACATATGAAGAAATGTTCATGATCACTAACCATTGTTGTTGTTGTTAAGTGCCGTGGAGTCGGTTCCGACTCATAGTGACCCTGCACAGGATTTCTGAGGCTGTAAATCTTTATGGGAGCAGAACGCCTCATCTTTCTCCCGCGGAACCTCTGGTAGTTTCAAACTGCTGACCTTGAGGTTGGCAGCCCGACTCATAACCACTACGCTACCAGAGCTCCTTGCCATTAGCCATTTGTTGTTGTTGTTAAGCGCCGTCGAGTCGGTTTCTACCCATAGCGACCCTGAATAGGGTTTCCGAGACTGTAATCTTTACGGTAGCAGGTTGCCTCATCTGTCTCCCGCGGAGCAGCTGGTAGTTTCGAACTGCTGACCTTCCAGTTCGCAGCCCGATTCGTAACCACTACGCTACCAGAGCTCCTTAGAGGGATGTAAATCAAAACAATGAGATATCATCTCACACCAGCAATAACAGCAAAGTTATAAATTGCTGAGGACAATGTGCTGGCGAGGTTGAGGAGAGACAGGGACCCTCCTACATTGCTGGTGGGAATGCAAAATGGTCCAACCACTCTGGAAAACAGTATGGTGCTTCCTCAGAAAGTTGGAAATAGAAATACTGTATGATCCAGCATTTCCTCTACTTGGTATATATCCATAAGAACTACGAGCTATAACACGAGTAGATGTCTGCACACCAATGTTCATAGCAGCACTATTCACAATAGCAAAAACATAGAGACAACATAAGTGCCCATCATTGGAAGAATGGATAAACAAACTTGGGTACATACACACAATGGAATATTATGCTGTCTTGAAGAATATCAAGGAAGCTGCAAGCCACCATATAACATGGAAAAATCTTGAGGAAAAGCAGCAATTGAGACTGAAGTAGAATGGTCAAATAGTTAGGAGTAGAACTGAGAGAGAGAAGTGCCATAGACTAAAAATTTAAAATTGAAATTTCTATAAGCCCATAGGATTTGTCAATGATTGTTTTAGAAATTGAATTAAAAAGCAGGTCTTACATGTATGTAAGCCTATCTTCTACATAATAATGTCAATAATGTCAGCTGTAGAATCAAAGTCAAATAGGATAATTACTAGTTTTGGCAAACAAGGGTCATGCGATCTTCAAAAGGTAAACTGTGACTTGAGTTGTAAGCCAGATGCATTGAATTTAAAAGGAAATAGCATAGTGATTACGAATTGGGCTGCTAACCTCAAGGTCTGTAGTTTGAAACTACCAGTTGTTCTGTTGGAGAAAGATGAGGCTTTCTGCTCCCGTAAAGATTTACAGCCTAGCAAACCCTGTGCAGGGTCACTATGAGTTGGAACTGACCCCACGGTACTTAACAACAAGAGCAAATGAAAATAACAATTGTGTTATATGTTAAGCCTTAGTGGAAGATTCTCTAACCCTTGATATCTGGGGAAAATTCTCGTAAAGCCCGTATAGTTTGATTGTTGAAAATCCAAAACTCTTCTAAACATTTCTGCACCTCTAGGCAATTTACTTCCTCATTTTTCTTTTATGCCTTTTGATGTTTGATTCTTCTAATCTTGATGCTTCCTGTGCCTTCTTTTATATATATAAAATTACAGCTGTTATTTATAAGAGCATATCTTGAAGTACAATGCTGTCTGTGATAGGATAATATCATCCCAACAAGGTAGACTAGTTAATACCACTATTATTCAAATTAACATACCAACTACTAAAACCAGTGATGATGAAATGGAAGAATTCTACCGACTTCTTCAGTTTGAAAGTGAATACAATCAAAATCCATTGAAAATTACTGGTGATTGGAATTCAAAGGTTGGAGACAAAGAGGAAGGATTAGTATTTGGAAAACATGGCCTTGGTGATGGAAATTATATAGGAGGTTTCTTGATAGAATTTTGCAAGATGAATGGCATCTTCATTGAAAATACCTTTTTAAACAATATAAAAGACAAGAGTGCACATGGGCCTCATCAGATGCAAACCACAGGAATCCAATCAATTATATCTGTAGTTCAATATCATTACTCTAAACAAGGCCAGCAACCAACAGTGAAACAAACAAATCTCACATGCAAGTTCAGGCTGCAGAAAAAGAAAATTAAAACAAGTCCATGAGAATTTAAAATAAACTTGAGTACCTCCCATCTAAATTTAGAGACCATCAGATTTGATGCAGTGGATACTAATGACTGAAAACCAGAAAAGTTGTGGCAAGACATCAAAAACATACATAAAGAAAGCAGAATGTCATTAAAATGTCAGGAGGGAAAGGAAAGACCAAAATGATGTCAGAGGAGAACCTGAAGCTTGATCTTGAACACAGAGAAGCTAAGTGACTTTAAGGAATGATGAAATAAAAAAGCTGAACAGAAAATTTCAAAGAACAGTTGGAGACAAAAAGTAAATATTACAATGAAATGTGCAAAGACTTGGTGTTAAAAAACCGAAAGTGAAGAAGATGCTTAGCATTTCTCAAGCTGAAAGAACAAGAAAAACCCTTGGGTTGCAATATTGAAGCTTTCTATGGATGAATTATTGAATGATGCAGAAAGCACCAGAAGAAAATGGAAGAAATACACAGTCACTGTATCAAAGAAAACAAATTGGTGCATGTTCAGTGATAAAAGAGGTGCTATATGCTAAAGAACCAATGGTTCTGAAGGGAAAAGTCCAAGCTGTAGTGAAGGTATTGGCAAAAAAACAAGTTTTCAGGAATTGATGGAATACAAATTGAAATGTTTCAACAAACTGATATAGCCCAGGAGGCACTCACTTATCTGTGCCAAAAAATTTGGAAGACAACTACCTGGTCAACTGATTAGAAAAGATCTATATTGTGCCCATTCCAAAGTGAAGTGAATTAACTGAATGCAGAAATCATTGAACAATCTCACCAATATTACATGCAATGAAAATTTTGTTGAAAATAGGGAGCTGCCAAAATTCAAGCCAGAATCCAAAGAGGACATGGAATTGGGGAAACCATTTCTGATGTCAGATAGATCTTGGTTAAAAACTTAAAATACTGGAAAGATGTTTATTTTGCTTTCTTGATATGTGTTGTTGCTGATATGTGCAGTGGAGTTGGTTCCAACTCACAGTGACCCTGTACAGGGTTTCTGAGGCTGTAAAATCTTTATGGGAGCAGAAAGCCTCATCTTTCTCCTGTGGAACAGCTGGTAGTTTCGAACTGCTGACTGTGAGGTTAGCAGCCCAATTCATAACCACTATGCTACCAGAACTCCTTATTCAAATGTGTAGATTGTAAGAAACTATCGATAACACTGAGAAAAATTGGTAATCCAGAACACTTCATTGTGCTCTTGAGGAATCTGGACATATACAGACCAAGATGCTATGCTGTCATTTGAAAATAGCACAGGGATATTGAATGACTTAAAATCAAGAAAGGTGTATGCCAAGGTTATATTCTTTAGCCATACTTATTCTATCTGGTAAATGCTGTCGAGTTGGTTCCGACTCATAGCAACTCCATATAGGATTTCCGTTAGTGGCTGGTAAGTTTGAAACATCGACCTTGCAGTTCAAATGATATCCCGGTACAGTCCTTATCCTACAGCGCCACACCAGAACTTGAAAAGCCTTCAATTAACATTTTTTGGTGAATCTATCATGTGCAATTTATTCTAAATTTTCCTGATCACCGCTTTAAATAATTAAAACAGTCATGTAAAAGTTGTTGAAATTATTGTAACTACTTTAGGCAAGTAAACTAAAGTCATGCTGGGTAATAATAGTATTGACACTTTTTCTCATCTCATTCTAAAGACATCACTGTGATACAGGAAATTATAGTCAATTTTTTTTTAAATAAAATAAGAGGCTCAGAGAGGAAAAGTAACTATCCAAGATCCCACAGCTTTAGTATGCTCTAGGACTCTTGGTATGGTACTGTAGGATCAGCACTGGACTGCAAACCACAAGGGTCGCTATGAGTTGGAATCAACTTGATGACACTTAACAACAACAGAAGCTATTGGTGTAGCACTGTAGGATAAGCACTGAACTGCTAACCCCAAGGTCTGCTATTGAAATCCATGAACTGCTCTTAGAAAACCCTATAAAGGTCACTGTGAGTCAGCATTGAATTGATGGCTCTTAACAAAACAGGATCCACTTTGTTATCACTGCGTCAATCTTTGTTTGATGTCTAAACCTAAAAGTGACAGAGAATTGTGGAACTGTAATTGTGTCTGATTGTGTGAATTTTTATTGCATAGGAAAGACTGGTGAATCTCATATTTTCAGCATTTTGGAAGAGAGTAAACTAATGGTGGATAAAGCCATCTACAATACAATGAAAAGGTAAGGCATACAAAATAGGTTAAAAGTGAGAAGGGAGGGAAATTACATTTCAAGCCATTAAATGCTAAATCCTCTGTGATTTATATACATTTTTATTTTAATTTTCACAATTGCTTCCTAAATCGTTCCCATCATCTCCATTTTACAAATTAGGAGCTGATACTCAAATTCACTATTCAATATCATAAGCCATGAGAGGGGCAGTTCTTAGCAGAATTGGTAAAAATAAAACAAAAAAACCTGGCTGGTAAAGGCATGTTTAACCTTTGCCTCAAAGGAATTTTTGATGAAGATAATGATTTTCGCTCACCTTATGAAATTAGAGGCTGCCACACACTGCCCCCCATGAGATTCTTGTTGTCGTTGTTATTAAGTGCCGTCAAGTTGGTTCCGGCCCATAGTGATCTTGTGTAGGGTTTCTGAGGGACATTTGGTGTCTTTGAACGGCTGACCTTGCAGTTCAACCTGACATTGCAGTCCAGTATGTTATCCCACACTGCCACACCAGGACTTCATGACATTCTTACACATCCTTTAAAAGAGAGTCTAAGACAAAGACAGTCAGTACCTCTTTGTACAAGACATTCAGAAAACCAAAACTATAGAGAATTATTTCCTAAAAATATTCAACATTCATTTGTACAACTTGCTGGCTTCTAGTGAATTTTTTCAAGATGTTATTTCCCTGCCCACCACTCTAATTAATCTTTGTTAATTTATCTCATAAAACATTTAATTAAGGGCACAAATAGTCAAGAACTTGACTATTTGTCAAAAAGTGGGTGGTTTGAACTCATCCAGAGAGACCTTGGAAGATAGGCTCAGCAATCTGCTTGTAAAAGTTCTGCTCTCTGCACACATGGGTGGGGTTGTCATAGATCAGAATTGACTTGATGGAAACTAAAAACAACAACAGGATTCCAAGCAGCCCAATATGACCAATGTGCAGGATTTTCACAACCTTGTCAACTACACTATAGCCAACATACAACTAGCTGAGCAAATCTCAAAATCCATCAGGACCCAATTAGAAAGCCAAGTGACTTTCTCCTTAGGTTTCTGAATATATCTTTTACTTGGTAAAGCAGAATTTATAAGGAATTTTACAGACTGCTCTTAGGTCTACATGGAGGAAGTTGAGGGCTATCTGCTATCCATGACAACTCTGATTAGTGAGTTGAGGCTAACTAGTGTTTCCAAGGTAGTTACGATTATTCAAATTTTGAGGGAAAAAGAAACTAGAGTGTACCAAGGTTAAATAATTTTTTTCAACTTTATCTAGCTGGCAAGTAAAAGGAACAAAGATGGATGAATGAATGATGGGTGGCAAAAACCTTTCACACTTTATCAAACTCAGCACAAAAAAATTCATTTTACAAAGTCTCTCTCCACTCCAATATACCACATGTTGTTAATGTTAAGTTCCATCAAATCATTCTGACTCATAGTGAATCTGTAATAGGGTTTCTGAGGAATTGTTGGTGAGTTTGAACCCAGACTCTGTGATTAGCAATCCAATGCTTATTCCACAATGCATCACCAGAATTCTGTATGTTGTTGTTGCTGTTAGGTGCCGTCAAGTCGGTACTGACTCATAGTGACCCTAAGCACAACAATACGAAACACTGCCCAATCCTGAGCCAACCTCACAATTGTTGCCATGCTTGAGCCCAATGATGCTGCCACTTTGTTAATCCATCTGGCTAAGGGTCTTCCTCTAAGTGGCCCAATATTTGCTTTACTCTTTTTTTTTTTTGTCAATGGTTAAATGGAAGCATAAAGATGGAGGAGAACTTATCTAACCTTACAATCAGTAGGTCTTCCGTTTTTTTGTTTGTTTGTTTGCTTGATGTTTGTTTTTGGAATTAGTCTTAGTGGATGGCTTTTTGAAATATAACTGCTAGTGTTAAAGAAATTCCTAATTGTTTAAGAATAACAGTATATTTTATATAAGGACTGTTAAGGGAATTTTTCCTTAAAAGTGATTATTTTTCAATTATGATTGGTGAACTAATGAATCATTAATTTGCTGTTTCCTTTCTAATCATAAAATGAGTTATTGAGTTTCAATAAATAACTAGTATTTGGCAGTCTTCAAATAATTGTATGCTCATTCACTATATTTATAAAATAATTAAAGTTAAAACCTAAGAGTCATCTGTATAAAAGAATTATTCAGAATATTTTATCCTGAAAAAGGTTCTAAAGTAACTTTCGTTAATGACCCATTATTGGTTGATATCTACTTTCTTCATATATGCATCTAATACAGAAAAGTGAATCATATAAGGCTCACTCTGAACATTAGGAATATCAAATTACTTTTCAACACATCATTCTGCAGACATGTGTTGATCCTATTAATAGGGACTAACTCCTGCCATCAAGGAGTTCAGAGTTTCTTGAAGAACACAGTATTCTTAATCATCTATGCCATGAAAAAGTTGGAAAGAGAGAGGAGAGTGAGGAAGAAGTAGTAAGGGAGAGAAGTAAAAGACGGAGAAGAAACAGGAGGAGGAGGAAGATAAACAAGGGAAATGGGAAGAGAGTAAAAATGAAATAAATGAAAGGGAAAGAAAGTTTCATAAATTTCTTATGTGATGCCACAAGCTTGTGGTTCTTGTTATGTGCCATTGAGCCCTTTCTAACCATGTAAGGTTTCAGTGAAGCAGCTGGTGTATTTGAACTGCTAATCTTGTGTTTAAGGATCTGATAACGGCATAGACAGGGTCCCCTGCAAAGAAAGAAGGCACCTGATGGCATGTGTTAGTGTTAGGGAAGCTTCCCTCCAGGTAGGGGTTAGGTAGGCTCAGGGCCAGGCACATAGGACAAATGTCTCTCTGAACTCCAGACACAAATCTAATCTAAGAATTTAAGAGTGTGACATTCCAGAAGCAGGGCAAAATGTTGCTTTTTTCTTGTGCTGTACAATTTTTCCAAGGTGGGGTTAGTAAGGGAGTGTTTAAAAGTTTGGGAGCTCAGGTAGCACCAACATCATAGGTTCATCCACGAGACTTAGATCTGTATTTCACTAGTTGAAATAAAGACTGGGTATAGGTGTGTGGGCATCTGACTATCCAACATGGCTGAACCACCTCAGCCAGATGTGGTTGGTGATTAGTATCTCTGCAGTAGCTAGATGGGTATAGATTGGTCATTTAGGAACCCAACATGCCAGATTCCCTGCAATGGACAAGAGACTGAGGCATTATTCCAAATAAAAGCAGATGCCCCTCCTCAAATTTATCATGAGAAAACAAATGTCTTTTTTAATCTCATGTCCACTTTCTTACAGAGTTCTCTGAAAAATCATGCTGAAGAAAATCAATCCTTAACACATCTCTCACTGACTTGCCTATAAAAACCTGACGACACTTTTGGTGGTTCTTTCTTTCTTTTTTTTATTCTCTCAGGACAGGATAAATGTGCACTAAGTTTATATATGCAAATTTGGCCCCAGAGTGTGACTGGAGCAATTTTCCTCCCTTTCTTCCCACTCTTAATTTCAATATGGAATGAACACATTTGCATTAAGGAGGCCGTGGATCTAGGGAAATTAGAGAACTATAGAACCGAATGTTCTTATTAGTCTAAATAGCATAGAGTGGTAGAGCAGTATTTCAATCTGCTAAGACTTACATCCCTCAAGTAATAAATCCATTCCTTTTTAGCATTCAGCAACAGTTTCCAATGTTCATAATTTACTATGAGTTCCAGAATGTATTCAACATGGAATATTTGTACTTAGAACTGTGGTATCATTCAAGCCTGTTTACCAGTAATGTTAAAGCGTTTCAGGTTTTGCCCTGGTGGCAGATTTGAAAAGCTAAGGTAACATTATTATTTAATGAAAATGACACTGTTAAACAGTTTTCACCATTACAAAGAGACCCAAAGTATCAGTGGGAACATTAATTTGATGCATGGCCCATATCATAGATTCTTCTCAAAAAGAATGCTGAGCCAGTTACAGCAAACGTATGTAAACTTGAATTCAGAATCAGATATTTTTGCTGCAAATAGGAGCATGCATCTGTCATTTCTTAATACCCTACTTATGTTCTTAAGGTTGTGGTTTTAAAATAACCTGCATCACTTGCCAGAGGATACAGACTGTGATTGTAAAGTAGACATTCACCCATTGCTAAACCCTCCTGGACAACCAATCAAGATGGCGGATTGGGTAGATGTGCAGTGAGGAGCTCTGTCACTAACAACACAGAATACTCGGGCAAGCAAGCTCAAGGGATGGTGCTAGAACTCTGAACCACACATAAAGGAATATTTAGAAGATTGGAAGGCTTACAGCTAGGGGAATTGGTAGCGGAATCAAGAAATCCATTGCTTTCTAATTCAAGACACTCAGCTCTCAGCTATTCCCAGAGCTGCCATCTTGATAGAGACCAAGTGGGGGATCAAAACAGCCATGAGCCCCTGACAGGAGTAGACTTTCATTTTTTGGTATCTGTTCATTGGTCTCTCACTGTTTGTGTGCCTCCATTCTGGTGACTAGAGGGGATGCCTGAGTGAATGGACACCCCACCCCCACCCCTGGAGGGTTCCATTACACATGCACACAGATCTCCTAGAAATTTAAAGTGAAAGTTTCCACTTAAAACCAAGCGGCCACCACTCATCTGTCAATTTTTCGTACTGTGATAGCTTGTGAGTTGCTATGATTCTGAAAGCTATGCCACCCCTATTTTAAATACCAACAGAGTCACCCATGGTGGACAGGTTTCAGATGAGCTTCCAGACAAAGGAAGAAAGAGTGATGAACTACTTCTGAATCTTTAGTCACTGAAAACCTTATAAATAGCAGAGAAACACTGTCAGATATAGTGCTGGAAAATGAGCCCCTCAGATTGGAAGGCACTCAAAATGCAACTGAGGAAGAGCTGCCTCCTCAGAGTAGAGCTGACCATGATAACATGAATGGAGTAAAGCTCGTGGGAGAAAAGCCCGTAGGACCTTTATTTGCTGATGGTGCACAACTCAAAATGAAGAGAAACAGCTATAAACATCCATTGAAAATCGGAACATGGAATGTGCGAAGTATGAATCTGGGAAAATTGGAAGTTGTCAAAAATGAAATGGAACTCATAAACATCAAGATCTTAGGCATTAGTGAGCTGAAATGGACTGGTATTGGCCATTTTGAATCTGACAACCACATGGTTTACTATGCCAAGAATGACAAATTGAGGAGGAATGGTGTTGCATTCATCATCAAAAAGAAAATATCCAGATCAGTCATGAGGGACAATGCTGTCTGTGATAGGGTAATATCTATGCACCTACAGGGAAGACCAGTTAATACCACGATTATTCAAATTTATGCACCAACCACGAAAGCCAGTGAAGATGAAGTAGAAGAATTCTACCAACTTCTTCAATCTGAAATTGATCAAACATGAAATCAAAATGTATTGCTCATTACTGGTGATTGGAATGCAAAGGTTGGGAGCAACGAGAAAGGATCAGTAGTTGGAAAATATGGCCTTGGTGATAGAAATGATGATGGAGAACACATTATAGAATTCTGCAAAATCAATGATTTGTTCATTTCAAATACCTTCTTTAGACAGCATAAGAGACAACTATACATATGGACCTCACCAGATGGAATACACAGAAATCGAATGGACTACATCTGTGTAAAGAGATGATGTAAAAGTTCCATATCATCAGTCAAAACAAGGCCAGAGGCAGACTGTGGAATAGACTATCAATTACTAATATGCAAACTCAAAGTGAAGCTGAAGAAAATGAAAACAAGCCCACAAGAGCCAAAATATGACCTTAAATATATTCCACCTGACTTTAGAGATCATCTGAAGAACAGATTTGATACATTAAACACAAAAGACAGAAGACCAGAAGAGTTGTGGGATGACATCAAGAACATCATACATGAAGAGAGCAAAAAGTCATTAAGAAGACAAGAAAGAAGGAAAAGGTCAAAATGGATGTCAGAAGAGACACTGAAACTTATTCTCCAGCGTAGAGATTCTAAAACAAATGGAAGAAATGAGGAGGTCCAAGAGCTGAACAGAAAAATTTCAAAGATCAGCTTGAGAAGATAAAGCCATATATTATAACAAAATGTGCTTTTGAGTTATGGTGTTGGAGGAGAATATTGAAAGTGCCATGGGCTGCCAAAAGAACCAACATATCTGTGTTAGAAGAAGTGCAGCCAGAGTGCTCTGTGGAGGCCAGGATGGCCAAACTTAGTCGCTCATACTTCAGATGTATTTTCAGGAGGGACCAGTCGCAGAAGGACATCATGTTTGGTAAGATGGAGGGTCAGAGAAAAAGAGGAAGACTCCCAACGAGATGGACTGGCCAAGTGCCAGCATCGATGGACTCAAGCATGGCAACAATAGTGAGGTTGGCTCAGGATTAGGCATTGTTTCGTTCTGCTGTGCATAAGGTCACTATGAGCTGGTACCAATTCGATGGCACCTAACAACAACAACAAATGGTGTTAATTCAAAAAAACAAAACAAAAAACACCTACTTCCATTACTCTTCTTATAATTATCAAATTGATTTTTATATTTAAAAATTATTTTTCCTCTTAGCAAAACTCATTTCTAAGTGATAAATGTTAAATAAATATCATTAAGGAAAATATTAAGCTCTGTTTGCTCTCAGAACTGACAGACTCAAAGGAACAATGTGGCAGTATTAAATCCTGATTTCTATTCAGGACAAACCTGGATTAATTTCCTATGATTGCCATAAGTACATACTGTGTGACTTAAAGTAATAGAAATTTATTTTTTCACAGTTCTGAATGCTTATTTTTGTTGTTAAGTGTAATTGAGTCAGTTCTGACTCATAACAAACCTGCATAGTGTTTCCAAGGAGCAGTTGGTGGGTTTGAACTGCCAGCCTTGTGGTTCAAACAGATCTTTTTGTCAAGTGTTTATCCTACAGCACCACACCATGTCTGAAGTTAATGTATAGGCAAAGTTGGCTCCTTCTGGAGGGCTCTGAGTGAGTTTTTGTTCTATATATGCCTCTATTCTAGATTGTAGAGGTATCTAGTAAACCTTGGCAATTCTTGGCAATCCATCTCTTCCTCCACCATTACTTGATGTTGTGTGTCCCTGTGTGCATCTCTTCTCTTGTTGTAAGAAAACTACTCTTGTTGGAATTAGGGCTCAGCCTACTTCAGTACAATCTCATCTTAAGTAATCACATCTGCAAAGGCCATATTTCCAAATACAGTCACATTCTAAACTTCTGGGAAGAACACGAATTTTGAGGGTGGCCAAATCATTCTTCAAATTTTGGTCTGTTTCAGCCCCTTCTCTGAGAACAACAGGAAGGCTAAAATAAACTGAAAACAGGGTCCTAGGGTTAGGTGGGTATGGGCAGGCACCTAGAAAATTCCATTCTGCAGTTGTTCTGTCAGTGCTGATGGGCTCTGTGTATTTTGCTGGCTCGTTGTAGGGTCCTCTTTGTCCATGCTCCTTTAAGGAACCCTAGATTCTGAATGGAATGGTCAGATGAACCTTGAAAAGACTTTAGATTATTTTCTGTAGTTAGAACTCCTGGCAACCTCAAGAATTGACAGAGGAGGGAAACATCAGCAACTGAAAGGAGACATCTGGTAGCAGATTTCATAAAGTTTCACTTAGAAATTAGTATTTTATGGTGATTTTTTAAAATGTGAATGACAAAACTGTAACCATCTAGGTTGCCATATTTTGTTGCTACAGTTAATGGATTCTCTGTATTGTAGTGTAAAGAAAGAACCAAGACTTTAGAATTACTTCAGAACCTTAGTATTTGCTGGCTGTGTGACATGGAAAAGTCTGTTTTCTCTCTGAACTTCCATGTTTTGGACCAAAAAGTGAAAGAAAAAAGATAGTTGAAAATTTACCAAATATTTATTTTATAACCTTGGTATGAGACTAAAACAAATATAGATATGAAAGTTTTATAAATGACATAAATTAGACATGTTCTTCATCTTGTGATGTTGATCACTTGTGAACAGAATCAGTATTTTATTTATTTTTGCATACCCCACTGGGCCTATCATCCTACCTGCTAGATAGTAGTTACTCAGTAAATGCTCAGTAAATACATTAAATAACTTTGAAAAGTGCCATAAAATAATAATTTATTTTGTATTTCTCTTTTTGTGCCTTAGAAACCTCAAGAAAAGGGAAGCAAATTCCCCAGCTCAGCTTCTCTCTTTTTCTAAGCTCCCTGAACCAACTAGCCGAGCTATTTCTCAAGCAGCAGAGATAATGGACATTTCAATACAAGCACTGAAAAAAAAATTTTACCTGAAACCTAAGCAATCACAGAACCCAACTGGTAAGCATACCTCCTGAGTGCCCTGGTCCTTGCCCTGGGGA
Organism: Chrysochloris asiatica; assembly: GCF_000296735.1. Lineage (NCBI taxonomy): Eukaryota > Metazoa > Chordata > Mammalia > Afrosoricida > Chrysochloridae > Chrysochloris > Chrysochloris asiatica. The sequence goes on from NW_006408576.1 coordinate 3,011,241, forward strand.
GTGACAACCCCCAGTCCTTCAACAACATGCCAAACTTGTTCATGGTCAACAGTGGGGGTTGCAGAGGTTTGACACCAATCAGGAGTGTAATTCATGTCCATTAACAGTACAAAAGTAGCAGATCTTCAAAAATGTTTGAAAAACAGACTCATTGCTTTCTTTTTGTTAGTCTCTACTATTTAATTCAAATTTGGAGAAGCTAGCTCAAAAAGCTAAACCTCTTATTTTATAAAACAAGCTAAGAATCTTTCTATACTCTGCCTACCTAATTAAATTTGGGAAGCTCATTGATATATATGTATATCTTGAGGAAACATACTTAGGTGCAAGCCGCACATTATTGTGAGAGAACTTGAAATGACCCAGTCTTCCACTTTCTCATTGTTACCTTAATGCAGTTACTCAAACCTTTCAAAATGAGAACTTTAGTTGCTGTGGGTTAAAGTGCTGGATCGCAAGGTTAGTTTGAACCTGAAGGCCAGTGGTTCAAACTCACAAGCCACTCCTTGGAAACCTCATATGGGGTTGCTATGAGTCTGAACTGACTTTATAGCACTTAACAGCAACAACTCACCAGATGGATATGGACAGACCAAAATGAAAGCAAAGAGGAAATCAGTTAGCTCTAAAGTACTTTATCAATAAAACATATTTTAGTTGATAATGGTTACAATCATGTGTCATACTTATAATTTCTATAACAGAGAGAAAGCAATATGTTATAATACTTAGTTTAAGTTTTACAGCCTTTTTTCAGTGCTATACCAAAAATGACTTGGTCCTGAATTCTTCATCCTAATTAGCTGTAAGTTAATTTGTTATTGATTGTCTTAGCCTTTAGAACAAGGCAGACACAGCTAAACCAGGATTAGCCAGAATTCTCAGTTAGGAGGACACTTAAATTTAATTGATTCTCTTAAAACCAAAGATTCATTGGAAACAATTTTTGTTTCAAAGAGTGTGGTTAAAAACATTTCTAAGAACTATTGGTCTGCTTTCTTATCACATTATAGACTAGGACTATAATAGAAATTATGTTTGGTATTAGAAGACATTAGTTTTCTGGTCCATGGTCTGGAATCTCAATTCTTATTGCCTAAACCTGTGGATTTAAGCAATTAAGGAGATTACGCTGATGTGTTTGAATCCAGGTCATATTATAGAATTTAACAACCCACAAACCAAAAATGTTTTTTAATATTTTCAGTATAAACTTAGCCTATTTAGAAATTTTATAGTGTGGGACAGTAAAAGAATCCACAATGACCTCCTATTAATCCACTAACCCCATAGCTTTTCAGTCAAGTCAAACAGAAAAGAACTGTTCCAAGGTTATAATCTTTACTAAAGCCTGGCCCCATACAGTGACTGGTAGGTTCAAACCACCAGTCACCGTAGCAGTAGAGTGCTTAACTATTGCATTACCAATGTTCCCCATCATTCTGTTATCAAATGTTAACTATCATCAAATATATGTATCTCTCTTTTCAGTCTGTTTCTTCACATTGGCTTAGCTTGCTTATTAAATTAGTTATGATAATGGTGAATGATATCACTCAATGGTGAATGATAAGCACTGAACTGTGAATCACAGAGTAGGCTGTTAGAGTCCACCAGCAAGGAAGAAAGAAGAAGCTTTCTATGCCCACAAAGTTGTAAAGTCCCAGAAACCTGACAACACTTAACAATAACAACATAGTCATATTGCTATTTTTTTTCTTTTTTACTGAACATTTTTTTCTTATACTTGGACATTTTTCTGTTCTAAAGTATCTGCACTCATATTTTCAGGTCTGATAGTCTTCTATTAACTGAATTCAAATCATATTCAGAATTTTATTTAACCATTCCTATAAACTCATTCTCATTTATTCAATGATTATCATTATTATTATTAATTATTAAAAACCTTGTTTTGCTCCTCTCCAGTTTCAGGATAGAATACATTTCTTCCAGTTTATTGTTTGTTTCCCACCATAGTAGATATTTCAATTTCTTTGGTATTTGGTTAATCAAAGATATGATGCTATATTTTAAGATCTATATAAACCCTCTTGGAGAAATAACTAGTGATTCTTGTTGTTGTTAAGTGCCATCAAGTCAATTCCGACTCAGCGACTCTGCATATGGTTTCTGAGGAGCAGCTGGTGAATATGAACCAGCTTGCAGTTCAAACCAACCTATGGTCAAGTGCTTATCCAACAGTACCACACCATAGGCAACTAAACAGCCCTTGTTTTTATTTCTTAAATAATATATAAGCAACAAAAGAATTAGAAGAAGAATAAAAGACACTGTTTTAGGGGATCTTAAGTTGGAAAGATTTACAGGAAGGAAACTAAAAATCAATATCTGGAAAAATGAAGTTTCATGGATAGACTTATTAATGCTTTTAGCAAACTTGACCAAGGTGAAGTTCTGGGGGAAGATGGGGAAACAAAGACTGTATATTCTTTGTCTTCTGAAGAGTTGGTGCTATCACTAGACACAAATGCTTCAGCTGTGCTATTGTTGTGAATGGGGGGCCCAAGTAAGTTGATTAACATTGGAGATGTGTAAAATGAGAATTGGCAATAACTCTGAGAAGTAGATTGTTTGCTTATCCTTCTGGGCATTCAGAATTCTTTAAATCATTTTCTTAAAGACCACAAAGCTAAAATACATTGGCCGGAAAAAAAAGGGAAAGAAAAACACACGTTCCTAACAATAAAAAAAACTCAAGGAAATTAAATGAAAGAACTATTGATTTAAGGGAAGAAGGAAGATTTTCTTCGTAAGAATGATTTAGGTTTCATATACATATGACAATTCACATATTTTTCAATTAAAAAGAAACCTCTTTTATTGTTCATTTCACATTTGTTTGCATGTATAGTGTTTCACAAACTTAATTATGAAGATATTTAGAATACAGACTGTGACTTATAATTCAGATAAATAATATACTGAGTTGGGTAAACAGTTGTTGTTAAGTGCTGTCGAATCTGGTCCCTCTCAACTTGTATAGAGTTTCCAAGGAGCAGCTGGTGGTTTGAACAGTCAATTTTGCAGTTAGAATTCCAGTGCCCATCCTACAGCATCATACTAGGACTCCAGAATGTTGTTGTTGTTGTTAAGTGCCTTCAAGTTGGTTCTGACACATAGCAACCCTGTATAAGATTGCCAAGTTGTGGCTGGTGAGTCTGAACCACTGACCTTGAAGTTCATACTGAACTGAATTGAATGAATGAATGATTTTCTCTAAGTTATAATCTATAGAACAAAAATGAGTTGCACTTTTACTACAATCATCTTTTTACATATACAAAGCACCTCTTGGTAATACTAAGCTAAACTACATGCACTGACAATTTTTAACCACCTTTTACATTCAAAAGTCACAATTTCATAAGAGTCAGCCTATACCATCATTAAGGAACCTTGGTAGGATAGTGGGTTACAAGTTGGATTGATAACTGCAAGATCAGCTATTTGAATCTATCAGCTACTCTACAGAAGAAAGATGAGACTTTCTGCTCTGGTAAAGATTTACAGCCTTGTAAATCCTGTACAGGGTCGCTATGGGTCGGAACCGATTCCAGGACACATAACAACAAGTCCTGGTGTGGCGCTGTGGGTTAATGTGCTAGACTGCACAGTCGGTTTGAACTGCAAGGTTTGTGGTTCAAGCTCACCAGTAGCTCCTTGGAAACCCTCTAGAGGGTTGCTATGGGTCAGAACTGACTCGTTGGCACTTAACAACAACAACAAAACCCTATACAGGGTTGCTATGAGTTGGAATCGATTCCTAGGCACACAACCACCATCACCACATACCATCACTGGAATCCTAGTGAGATAGTATAAGCACTGGAATGCTAAACACAAGGTTAGTGATCCAAACCCATCAGTCACTCCTTGGAAAACCTATATAGGATCACTATGAGTCAGAACTGACTCAATGACATTTAACAAGAACAGCAACATATCATTGGTATACTGAGAAAAACATTCCATTGAATTGTTCTAGAAAACCAACCATTAAATATACCAAGTAATTTGATTTGACAAGTCAATCCCGAATTCCTATTGTCAGACCAACTTTTGAGATATTATTAATTATAGATTGATTTAGAATTATAGAGTGAATCTGGTTTGTTTACTTTTTTCTCAGATGTTTTATCAGTGGATCTTTTGAACACACTTGCAAATTTGTCTGGATGCCTGCCTTATATGTTACCACCAAAATGTCCAAATACTTGTGTTGCAAATAAATACAGACTTATCACAGGAGCTTGCAACAACAGGTAATGTGTATAGATTTCCTTATTCTTCTCATGTACATTTTGTTTTAATTTGATTAGATGCCCACCATGAAGGAGATCCTGTAAATAATTTGTTATCTTTGTTGTCCCTCCAAGCTTCATTCCTATACCCACTGATTACTTGAAATTTCCATGTGGATGCCTGGGAGACATCTCTGACACAAAATGAGAAAGTAGAATTTTTTTTCCCTTAAAAATAAGTGTATAAAAATCATCCCTAACTTTCTAAACTCAGAAACTTGAAACAATATCCATCTAATTGTTTAAGGCAAATACTTAGGATTTATCCTTGATTTCTCCAAATACCTTATCCACTTTATCCAGTACATCATGAAATCTGTTCGTTCTAGCTCTAAAATGTGTCCTGAAACTCTCCACTTCTCTTTGCATTTTGCACTTTCCTCCTATCTCTAACCTAAGTAGAAGTCAATATAGTATACTAGATTGCTTTTGAATTTACTGCTTTCTGTGGGAGAAAGATGAGGCTGTCTGCTCCTGCAAAGAGTTAGTCTCAGGAACTTTATATAGGTTTACCATGAGTCAAAATCAAATTGATTCCAGTGGGTTTTGGGGTTCTACATTCGATACTGGGCTCAGACATAACAATGATTGTGAGGATAGCACAGTATTGGGCAGTGTTTCCTTCTGTTCTTCACTATGAATTGGAACCAACTTGATGGCATCTAACAACAACAACATCATTCTATACAGGGTTACTAGGAGTCAGAATTGATTCATTGGTGATGAATTTGGTTTGTTTTTTTTTTTCTTTTTTGTATATTCCGTATTGCAGTCACAGTGATCTTTTAAAACCACACAGTTCATCATGGTATGCTTCTGTTTAACACCCTTCACTGGTTTTACTTTTTACTTAGAGTAAATCTAAACCTTTTTCCAGAGTCTGCAAGGCCTTAAGTTTCTCACCTCTGTCAATTTTACTGAAATCAAGTCAAATCAGGCAGCCCTTGGTAGCTATGCTCCAGCCAACTAACGTTCTCTTGGTTACTAGGACACACTTATTCCCACCTCAGAGACAAAGTACTTACTTTTCTCTTTACTTACAATAAATAATCTGTTGTCAAATCCTTTTGATGATTGCATTTTTGTAATTCTGATCTCATTTCCAATAGCACATCTCATGAGGCCTGTCTTAACCTTTGAGTTGTATAATAATGAGTTAATATGCTTTACTTTGTTGTTGGAATCCTGATGCAGGATAAGCACTAGACTGCAAACACAAGGTCGATGATTCAAATCTACCAGCTGCCCTTTAGAAACCCTATCCTGGGTAGCTATGAATCAGAACTAACTTGATGGTCATTAAGTTGGCTCCAAGTCGTAGCTATTGTGTGTACAGTAGTAATACTCCTGGTCCTGCACTGTCTTCACAGTTGTTGCTATTTTTTTGCATCCACTGCATCAATCCATCTTGTTAAGAGGCTTCCTCTTTATTGCTGGCCCGCTACTTGACCAAGCATGACACCTTTATCCAGGTGCTGGTCTTCTTACATGAGATCAAGTTTCATCATCCTACTTCTACGACACTTTCTCACTGTATTTCTCCCAACAGTGATTTGTTTGTTCTTCTGGCAGTCCATATATATATATACTATTCTTCACCATCACCATAACTCAAAGGCATCAGTGTGTGGCACTATAGATAAACACTGGACTGCTGACCACAGTCCCTCCTCAGAAACTCTTTACAGGGTTGCTATGAGTTGGAATTGATTCAAAGGCACTTAACAACAACAGTTCTTCTTAAGTCTATTCATTGTCAAGCTTTTGAATGCATGTGAGATGTTTGAAAAGCCCATGGCTTAGGTCTAAAGCACCTTAGTCTTAAGTGACAGCTTTGTTTAATAACACTTTAAGATTTGCAAAATGCAATACATGATTTGATTTCCTGACTACCAGTGGGGTTTGGGGTTCTACATTCTATACTGGGTTCAATTATGAAAGTGTAACAGTTGTCTAGTGGGGAGATACAGATCATGGATGTAAAGATTGACTAATTTTATAGATGTAGCAACATGGAATGTGGCCAAACAAGGTTTCAGGGATGAAACCTCCAGAGTGAAGCTAAACATATACGTAGAGGTTCATTAGACAGTAAGGGCATCCTAGTCAGAAAGTAAGTAAGAGACTTGACTTTGTAGGTTATATGTAGTAGAAAGGAAGCAAGTGGTGGTGGTAGTAAAAGAGGTAAAAATAGTTACAGGGACAATAGGACAGAACTCCATTTTGGGTGACTTTCATGCTTTTTTTTCTCTGCTGAAAATCGAACAAACATGCTCTAAAAATGTTAGTGACATTATTTGCATGATCTTGCCCACAAAGTTGGCAAATTCATTTTCCAGCCATTTCCCTTGCTTCCTTTTCAGTACCTGTACTTTTGCACATCCCACTGGGCACTCAGGGCCCAGCTCCATCTCTCTTTCCATAGGAAAAATCCCTTTAAACCCAACAGAAAAAATGCCCTTTCTGCTCTTCTTTCTCTGTGTTCCCACAACAATTAATTGTCAATTATTTTCTTAGTCACTCATATGACACTGAGCTCATACTGTTATTTTCTACTTGCCTTTGTATAAATATGTCTTATATCCCTGACTAGATGGTAGACTACTAAAAGGTGTAGTCCTCAACCTAACACCCTAGATTGTAAATTCTCTTTAATATTCTCAATAGTGAGGCTGTTTATATATATATATGACATATGTAGTATGTATTTAATATATGTAATAGTATTCATATTAAAATATGGGGTTTATTCTCAGGCCTTAAAATTCTCAATAAAATATAAAAGTTTTTCTGCAAGATTCAGTCAGCATGTTTAAAATTCAGTCTTTTTAAAAAAAAAAAAAAACATGGGACTTAAAATTCAAGGCAGAGGGTTTTTGTTTTTGTTTTATAATCCTTCTGTGATATATATTGTTTTAACTTATAAAATGTATTTTCCTTTTCAGTATTTATGGCTATTAAGGTTTGTCTCTAAATCATTGAAAAGTTAGATTATAAGTTTGTATTTCAAGTATTAAAAATAGGATTTTCATCTATAGTAAGCTAGGATTATTAGCTGTTTGAGAGTCACCAGTGGACAAAATTCTTTTATTCGTTGCCAACACCATAATTCAAATACATTGATTGTTCTATAGTCTTCCTTATTCATTGTCCAACTTTCACATGCATATGAGGCAGGTGATTGAAAATGCCACAGTTTGGGTCAGATGAATGTTGTTCCTCAAACTGACATCTATTCTATGGAACACTTTAAAGAGGTCTTTTGCAGAAGATTTGCTTAATGAGATATGTCTTTTGAATTCTTGACTGCTGCTTATATCATCTGTGTATCACAGGTTGTTAATGAATCTTCCTCCAATCCTGATGCCACTTTCTTCTTCATATAATTTAGCTTCTCAGATTATTTGCTCAGCATACATATCGAAAGAATACAGTCCTTGCATACACCCTTCCTGAATTTAAACCACTCAGTATCCCCTTGTTCTGTGCAAGCTACTGCCTCTTGGTCTGTGCACAGGTTCCTCATGAGCACAATGAAGTATTCTCGAATATTCATTTTTCTAAATGTCATCCATAGGTTATTGTGATCCACACACAATCAAATGCCTTTGCATAGTCAATAAAACACAAGTCAACATGTTTGTGATATTCTAAAGTGAGGATACATGTTTTCCCCTTATCATTGCTTTGTTTGCACCCATTGTTGAAGCCACTCTGTCAAACCATCTCATTGAGAGTCTTTCTCTTTTTCACTGATGTTCTACTTTACCAAGTATGTTGTCTTTCTCCAAGTAATGGTCCCTACTGATAACATGCCAAAAGAATGGGAGACAAAGTCTCCCCATCCTCATTTTTAAGGAACATTCTGGCTCTACTTCTTCCTTGTCAGATTTGTTCATTATTCTGGCACTCTGCATGAATAATTTATTTCAGAAACATCAGCACAAGACTGGTCCCTATGAGTTGAGGTTACAGATATCCCAACTGCCTGACTTTTCCAACATATTAAACCACTTCACAATCCTTGGTATGACCAACTCCTCCCCTCTTTCAGGTCTTATACAACACACTGCAACATCTCACAAAACTCACAACTGATAAAGAAACAGCTCACATAATTGTGAAACCTGTAAGTCCTTAATCTGTATTCAGAGACCTGTATGGAGAAATCTTCTCATCCAAATTGGCAGGTCAGATGACAGGCTATTGATGTGCAAAACTGTAGCAGCTGGTGAATTCGGTCAGGTAAGGAACTGAAAGTCCCACAAACTGGATGTCAGACAAAAGGAGCCAGGTACAGGATTGAAAGAAAGTGAGCGAGTTTTTATAAAGCAATCCTATACATTGGAGTCAGACTATAGTTCCAAGGGAAACTAAGACCTGAGTCATACCCTCTAATAAACAGGGGGCATCCTTAATCCTTATATCTGCTGTAATCCTTTATCTCTAACCTTACCTTAATCCCTAAGCCTTAGTTCCACCTTAATACTTTTCCTTTGTTGTAGCTTTAAAGTGCCATCTAGTCATGGTGACCCTGCATAGGATTTCCAAAGAGCAACTGGTAAATTTGAACTACCAACCTTGTGGTTCAAACAGACTTTGCAGTCCAGTACATTAACCCACAATGCCATACCAGGACTTGAATTCTTTCCCTCTAGTCTCACCTTTTATCCTTACTCCTTGTTGTTAAGTGCCGTTTAGTGTGTTGTGACTCATGGCTACCCTGTGTACAGTTTCCAAGGATTGGCTGGTTGGTTTGATCCACTCACCTTTCAGTTCAAATCGATCTTGCAGTCCTGTACTTAACCTACAGTGCCACACTAGGACTTTGTACTCCTTGTTGTTGTTGAGTGATATTGTGTCGGTTCCAACCAGTAGCGACCCTATCTAAGGTTGCAGAGGAGCAGCTGATGGGTTTGAACAGCCAACCTTGTGGTTCAAACTGACCTTGAAGTCCAGCACATTATCCTGCAGCACCATACCAGCACTCCTTAGTTCCTATACTCCTCAGTTGCACTGTGTTGTTGTTGTTAAGTGCTGTCGAGTTGGTTCCGACCCATAGCGACCCCATTTAGGGTTTCCCAGGAGTGGCCAGTGAGTTTGAACCACTGATCTTATAGTTCAAGCTGAGCTTGTGGTTGAGTACTTATCCTACAGTGCCACATCAGTTTCATATTAATCCTGACTTATTAACAACTCACTTCAAAATGGGTATAAAGACACAGAGGCTAGGATGTATAATTCATTGCAGAATGGAGAAATTTGGCTGTTGTTAGATACTGTTGAGGCAGTTTTGACCCACAGTGATGCTGTGTTTAACAGAAAAAACACCGCTCCGTCCTGAACCATCTTCTCAATTGCTGCCATTCGTGAGCCCGTTGTTGCTGTCACTGTGCCAATCTATCTCACTGGGGTCTCCCTCTTTTTTGTTTACCCTCCACTTTACCAAGCATGATGTCCTTCTCCAAGGAATCATCTGAAATATGAGAGATGAAGTTCAACCATCTTGGCTTCTAAGGAGCATTCTGTTGTACTTCTTCCAACACAGATTTGTTTGTACTTCTGGCAGTCCATGGCACCTTTAATGTTCTTCTCCAACACCATAACTCAGCTGCATCAATTCTTTTAAGGTCTTCCTTATTCTTTGTCCAACTTTCACATGCATATGTGGCTACTGAAAATACCATGGCATAGGTCAGGCACACTTTAGTCCTCAAACTGACTTTACTCTTAAACACTATAAGGGAGTCCCTAGTGTGGCACTGTAAGCTAATGCACTGCACTGCAAAGTCGTTTGAACCACAAGGTAGGTAATTCAAACACACCAGCTGCTACTCAGAAACCCTATAAAGGGTTGCTATGGGTTGGAAATGACTTGACAGCCCTTAACAACAACAACAGCAAACACTTTAAAGAGGTCTTGTGTTGTTGTTGTTAAAGGCCATCAAGTCAATTCCTACCTATAGCGACCCTGTATAGTTTCCAAGGATCAGCTAGTGAACTTGAACAGCCAAACTTGCAGTTCAAATGACTTTATAGTCTGGCGCATTAACCCATACATAGCACCACACCAGGACCAAAATAAATAATTAGATGGCATGCATAGTCTATGGTATGTTTAATATTCTTTGTCAACATCATAATTCAAAGATATCAATTTTTTTCTTGTCTTTCTTATTTATTGTATAGATTTTGGGCTTATATGATGCTATTGAAAATACCATGGGTTGGGTTGTTGCTATTCCTGTTAAGTGCAGTTCAGTCAGTTTCAACTGAGAACAACACTGCATAGGGATTCTGAGGTTTGTAATTCTTGTGGTAGCAGAAATTCTCAGCTTTCTGTCAAATAACAACTGTTGAACTGAAACCCTGAGCTTGTATTTAGCAGTACAGTGCTTGTCCTACATAGCAACAGCACTCCCATGACTTGGGTAAGGCGTACTAGTTGTCTGTTAGTTTGTTGTACCATGGTGGCTTGTATGTTGCTGTGATGCTGCAAGTTAACCCACCAGCATGTCAAATACCAACAGGGTCACCACGGTGGCAGTTTTCAGCAGCGCTACCAGACAGACAGACTACGAAGAAGGGTCTAGCAATCTACTTCCAAAAATTTTTAAAAACCTGGCAAGTGAAAGCCTTATGGATGGTAACAAACCATAGTCTGATAGTTTGCATACAATTATATGTTCACGTATGTTGTTGTTGGCAAGTGATATCAATTTGGTTCTAACTCATAGTGATCTTATATAGGTTTCTGAGAAGTGGTTGGTAGATTTGAACCGATGACCTTCAGGTTAGCAGTCCAGGCCTTATCTTACAATACCACACCAGGACTCCATGTTCATATATATAAGATACAATTGAGAAAAATCTTACATTTCTGAATTGTAAACCTGCAGGGTACACAGTGTCTGTGTACACAATGCTTTACAAGGATGGATGCCTAATAAATATTTGTAGATTAAATTAAAGTATAAGGTAGTTGGCAATGTAAAGGGTGTTTTCCCTTTAGGGTAAAGATAAGCATGACCAGGTTTCATAGAGTGAGAATGTGGTACACTAGGAGAAGATAAAACTCAATTTCAAATAAAGATCAACCCATGAAGACTGGTACGTGTTATATATATAACACCATTATGTTATGAAACATAAACAGATATTCTGGTCACGTTTCTAACAGTTACAAACTGTTTGGTGGTGGTGGTTGCATGCTGCAGAGTCAGTTTCAACTCATACCAACCCTAGATAGGGTTTCCGGGGTTGTAAATCTTTACAATAAAGCCTAATTTTTCTCCCACAGAGAAATACAAATTGTTTAGACCAGATTATATGTACATCATCTTTTTGATATTTAAATTCTCTCATCTATAAAATAGCAAAGATAATAGTGTTAATTGTAGGGTTGTTATGAGATTCAAATGGAACAATGGGAGCATAAATATTTTATGAGTAATAACTGCTCTATAAATGTTAGTTACTGGTATGGCACTATTGGATAAATACCGGGCCACAGGTAGGTTTGAACTGCAAGGTCGGCAGTTCAAACACACCAGCCTTCCCCCAGAACCCTACACAGTGTCGCTATGAGTTGGAACCAACTTGATGACACTTAACAACAACAATTATCTGTAGATAATCTTCAACTTTTATGCCTCTGGTTCCAAGATTTTATGAGACTTACATCTTGAAGAGCAATAAATTGTCAAAATAAATACATTATTTTCTGAATTATAGCCTGAAAGACCACTACAATAATCCACTCTCTCAAAAGTAACACTGAGTTAAAAATATTGTTATCATTACTTTATTTTATATGAGTCAATCATTTTTATTTAATTCCTTACCAGTTGCTCTTCAGAAACCCTATACTGGGTTGCTATGAGTCAGAACCAATTCAACAGCACTTAACAACAAAAACCTACAGAGTTAAGTGAACAAATTTTAAGAGTATAGCTGGGTAAGTTTGTATATATGTGTACACCCATAGAGCCATCCAGATGAAGATCTAGGACATTGTCTGTACCCCAGGCACTTCTACTCTGCTCCCCAATTGTAGCTGCTATCCTGACTTCTAGACTCCTGGTGTGGCACTGTAGGATCAGCACTAGACTGTGAAGCTCAAGGTCTGCAGTAAAACCCACGAACTGTTTCTCAGGAACCCTATACAAACTCACTACGAGTTGGTACTGACTCAATGGCACTTAATAACATAAACATCCTGACTTCTATGGCTATATTAGTTTTACCTGTTCTTGCCTTTCATGTTAGTGGAATCAGTTTGTGCTATTTTCTATCTGACTTTTTTTGGCTCAAGGTAATGTTTTTGCGGTTCAGTCAGGTTCTGTGTTTTATTGCATAGCGTATACCTATGTTGAACTTTTATAGATATTGCCAAATATCTTTCCAATGTGACGGCTTCAATTTGAATTCCCACCAGCAATGTGTGAGCTTCCTATCTGTCCCATACTTTCACCAATACTTGTGATTTTGAGTCCTTTTAATTTTAGCCATTCACAGTTTCAATTTTCGTTTCCCTTCTGACTAATAGGAGTCCTGGTGTGGTGTTGTGGGTTAATGCTCCAGACTACAAAGTCAGTTTGAACTGCAAAGTTGGCGGTTCAAGCTCACCAGCTGCTCCTTGGAAACCCAACACAGGGTCCCTATAGGTCAGAAACGACTCTATGGCACTTAACATCAACAACAACACTGACTAATAATCTTGACAACTCTTTTCATATGTTTATTTGCCAGTTCAGGTATTTTATCCATATTTAAAATTACATGTCTTTTTTTTCCTCACTAATTTTGAGAAGTTTAAGTTTTCTGAATATGAGTCTTTAGTCAGATATGTTATGCAAATGTTTTTGTACAGCAGTCATTTGTCTTTTCATATTCTTCTGTGTCTTTTGAAGGAAATAAGGTTATAATTCTAATGATTTACAATTTATCAATCATTGCTTTTATAGAATGAAACCTTTTTTCTTGTCTTCTTTAAGAATCTTATTTTTCCCAAGGACATGAAGACATTCTCTTGTTTTCTTCTGAAGACTTTATTTTTTTATATGTGACTCATTTCACTTGACTCTTTGTGCAATGTATGCACTGGGGATCAACATTCTTTTATAGATATACTATTCAATTGATCTGGAGTCCTGGTTTGCACTATTGGATAAGCACTGGACTGCTAACTGCAAGATCGTCAGTTCAAAACCAGTAGTCACTCCTTGGAAAACCTATACAGGGTCTCTGTGTCGGAACCAACTACATGGCACTTAACAACAACAACAGCATTCAACTGATCTAGCACCAGTGATGAAAAAGACCACCCTTCACTCTTTCATACATGTGTGGGGTTTACTTTGAGGCTCTTAGAATAATTACATTTTAATTTCAAATTCATAAATACATATATTTCACATACATATATATTAGGAGCCTGGTGGCACAATGGTTAAGTACTGAACTGCTAATCAAAGGTTAGCAGTTTGAACCCACCTAATGAATTCATGTGGTACTGTGGATTAATGCACTGGACTTCAAGGTCTCTTTGGACTGCAAGGTCAATGGTTCAAGCTCACCAGCTGCTCCTCAGAAACCCTATACAGGGTCGCTATGAGTCAGGAGTGACTCAATGATGCTTAACAACAACAGCATCATGGCAGAAAGATCTATCTATCTGTTTCCATAAAGGGATAGCCTATGAAACCTGTAACTCCATATATGACTCCAAAACTGATACGACGGTACTTGTAAATAACAATGATAGCTAACAACAACAACATATGTATATGTACATGTATATGACTGAGCTTCCAAAAGTCTGTGGAAAGATTCCATTATCTTTAAATTCTAGTTTTCTGTGAACTTTCATAAGCTTCCTTGTGCAGGCTGGTGCTTATCCTACAGTTTTACCAGCAGGTAAATGACAAAGAGTGATTTGTTATTGTTGTTGCTAAGTACCATCAAGACAGTTCTGACTCTTAGTGATCTTATATACAATAGAAAGATGCACTGCCAGGTCCTGAGCCATCCTCAGTCACTGCTATGCTTGAGCCTAAGACTGCAGCCACTGTGTCAATCCATGTAAGTCAGGCAATGAATCACAACCCTGTCTAAACCTATTTTTTAAAAAAATCAGGGATCTTTAAAAATGAAGCATCTTATTTATAAGGATAAAGCTGTATTGAGAGACATATCTTGGATTCAAGGACTGGGGTTCCTTTTCACAAAGCTGGACCGGGACCCATGCATAGGGAAAATTGGGTGTTGCAAACCTAACTTTGGCAGCAATATTCATGGTGCTCATGATATGATTCACATGCTCAGAAGAGAAAAGTGTTAAGAATATCAGACTCTTCCATTCTCAGTGAAGATTAGTCATGTCTCCTGTTGGGAGGAACCACTCAGCTGCAGCAAAGGTTATTTGTTTCTTCCACAATATTACCTTCAAATATGGACTGCTTGAGACAGGGGAAAATGAAACTACCCCCTGGTTAATGCACTAGACTGCAAAGTCAGTTTGAACTGCAAGGTTGGTGGTTCAAGCTCACTAGTTGCTCCTTGGAAACCCTCTAGAAGGTCGCTAGGGGTTGGAACCTACTCGACAGCACTTAACAAAAACAACAAATCATTATTGTGGGAGCAAAGTAGTTCTGTATGATAAACACTAGACTGCGAACCCCAAGGTTGGTGGTTTGAGGCCACCAGCCACTCATCAGAGAAAGATGAGGTTTTCTATTGCAAAGCTGCACAGCCTTGGAAACCCCATGTAAGAGTGCTATGAGTTGGAACTGACTCTAAGGCACTTAACAACAACAACAACAAATCACTGTTTATGATCTACACGCTGGTAAAACTGAAGGATAAGCACCAGACTGCTAAGCACAAATCCACCAGCGGCTCCATGGGAGAAAGATAAAACTTTCGACTCCTGTTAAAGATTTACAGTCTTGGAAACCCTCTACAGAGTCACTGCGATTCTGAATCAACCCACTGTCAGTGGGCTGTTGAGTAATCACTGCTATAGGTATCTGCTGGTGCAGTAGTTGAGCATTTAGCTGCTAACTGAAAGAAAGGTTGGTGGTTTGAGCCCACCAGTCACTCCATGGGAGAATGCTGTATATCTATCAGTTAGCTTTCGTAAGATTAAAACAAGCCTGTTGACATTAAGTCCACACTGACTCATAATGTCTCGCAAGGGACCGAGTGGACTAGCTTGGACACCCTATGGGGCAATGCCACTCTGTCCTATAGGATTCCTGAGTCAGAGGTAATGAACTGGATGACCATGGGGTCAGTCCTGCTGTGCCCTATATTGGCCTCTGTTTTTTGTAGAATATGGTGGTTTAATGCACCGTTTTAACAACCAGCTCAGTCATGTTCAAATTCCCAATTTGCATCTAACCAACATCTGAATTTAAGCTAAACCATTTAACATCTCTGTGGCGAAGTTCTCTCTCTTTTTTTTTAAATGTTTTATTGTGAATTATATGATAGTTTACATGTTTACATGAGAGAACTTTAGTTTTGCATTCATTCCATCGTATATCATTTCATTGCCATGGTTCCAATCCCCTTCATGCATCATCAACCGACCAAAGGGTATATCCTAGAAATCTGCCCCCTACTTTCCCCCCTCTCTTCCCCCTCCAGTCTTCCGCCCACAGGCCCTCTCCC
>NW_006408576.1:3027877-3029136 GCF_000296735.1 Chrysochloris asiatica
CATGCCCTCTCTTCTCATCAGCCAGTAGCTCCACTCTCCACTTGAGTCCTCCATGACCACGCCACTGACTCTGGGCCCAAGAGTCCCCAGGTCTCCTCACACTGCTTGTCAAGCAGGTCCCCAACTGGGTCCACAGAAGCCCTCTGAACATTGTAAGGCTTAGCTTGCCGCTTCATTGCTGCTTTTACCCCTCTTCCCCCTATCGGTGATGCATGTGGTCACCAATCAGAGTGTGAATTTCTGTTGAGTCTTAATCTTGGAAGGGGTTTGCATTGAGAGGACCCGACCACGTGCCTTGATGTTTCCTAGGGAAGCGATTTGTTTGTTCTGGTAGTAACAGTTCATCTGCCTCTATTGTTTTGCATTTTTCCTGTAGGCCTGTCTTTCAAGAAAGGTCTGCTCGTCCTTTCAAGTGGAGATTTCTCCTCTCTGGAGATCTGGATGTGGTTCAGGTTTCTACCTATAGTTTTATGTATTGCAAAGGCTCCACAAGAAGCCTCGTTCACTGGGTACTCTGTAGCCCCAATTTAGGTATTCCAATCAGTTATAGGCAGAAGACAGACTTACAAGCCTTCTAGTGTGATGTTTCTGACTATTCCTTTCTCTCCTCCTCCAGTGTCTACTCTATATTATAGTGCAAGGAAAACCAAGATTCAAAAAACAGCCAAGCATCTTAACACGATTCCCCACCCCCAATTCCAACCATGACTCAATCCCTGTATCTCAGAGCCTTGCCGTTCCAAGGCTGTACAGATATCATCCTTTATCTCTGTCCCATTTGGCCCATTCAAACATGCCCAATTGTTCTCCCATCTGCCCCGTTTCTCCACTTCCCTCTCCCTCCCTGTATATTGCCCGCCTCCCCAGCACCCAAGCTCTCTTGTATCCAATCCCTGCCCTGCGTTCCACCCATCACCAACTTCCCAGCAACCAACAGAGACTTCCCCCTACCCCCCTATAGTATAATTTCTTTTTCTTAGTCTTTTACAGTAGTGGTCCTATGCAGTATTTCTCTTTTTGTGACTGACTAATTTCACTCAGCATAATGTCCTCCAGGTTCATCCATGTTATGCAGTGGCTTGCCGCTTTCTTGTTATTCTTCAATGTAGCATAATATTCCATTGTGTGTATATACCACAATTTGTTTATCCATTCTTCAGTTGTTGGGCACTTTGGCTGTCTCCATCTTTTTGCTATTGTAAATAGTGCTGCTATAAACATTGGTGTGCATATATCTTCTCGTGTTGTGGCTCGTTTTT
>NW_006408576.1:3029554-3030637 GCF_000296735.1 Chrysochloris asiatica
TTTGCATATCATTTTCCAGTTCTGCCAGCACCATCTGTTGAAGAGACTATCCCCTCTCCATGCGATATATTTTGGTGTTTTGTTGAAGATCAGCTGGCTGTATGTAGATGCATTAATTTCTGGATTCTCGATTCTGTTCCATTGATCTATGTACCTTTCATTGTACCAGTACCAAGCTGTTTTGACCAATGTAGCCATGAAGTATATTTTGAGGTCGGGGAATGACAGGCCTCCAACCTTATTCTTATTCTTAAGCAGTGCTTTGCTTATCCTGGGTCTCTTTCCTTTCCATACAAAGATTGTAATTGCTATTTTCATGTCTTTGAAGAATGTCATTGGGATTTGGATTGGGATTGCATTATATATGTAAATTGCTTTGGGCAGTTTTGACATTCTCACAATGTTAAATCTTCCTATCCAGGAGTATGGTACATTCTTCCATTTTTGTAAGTCTCTTTTGGTTTGTTGCAGCAGTGTTTTGTAGTTTTCTTTGTATAAGTCCTTTGTTTCTCTGGTTACATTTATTCCAAGATATTTCATCCTTTGGGTGGCTATTGTAAATGGTATTGTTTTCCTGATGTCCTGATGCCCAAACTCAATATGACTTACTGGCTCTAAATGCAATTGGTGTGAAATTCTTACCAGTAAATATGACATTTGCACGTCATATTTATTTTCTATTTTCTACTTCTGTATGTTTCAGCTTTCTAAACTGGTTTCTCTTTACCCTCTTATCAAAGTTTTATTTATTACACCTTTCTATTTGGAAGGACTTATTTAAAAATGCCTATTATTATAATTAAGGATCTCTGGTAGTGTAGTGGTTACAAATTGGGCTGCAAACCCATCAAGGTCAGCAGTTCAAAACTTCCAGCTGTTCCACAGAAGAAAGATGAGGCTTTCTGCTCCCATAAAGATTTACAGCCTCAGAAACATTGTACAGGGTCGCTATGAGTTGGAACTGACTCCACGGCACATAACCACCACCACCACCACCACCACCACTTTATTTATGAAGCCATTAGAAATATTATGGTGGCGATTAACTTATACCTTTCATAATTCATAGACTTATGTGGGATT
>NW_006408576.1:3031245-3033683 GCF_000296735.1 Chrysochloris asiatica
CAGCATCAATGGGCTCAAGTATGGCAACAATTGTGAGATTGGCCCAGGACCGGGCTGTGTTTCATTCTGTTGTACATAGAGTCGTTATGAGTCGGTAACAACTCGATGACACCTAACAACAAATGTGGAAAATCTTCAAATACTTTGCGTTTTGTTTATTTTTCACATATTAAAAAAAAATAATAATGCATTCCTGAAGGCCTTCCCATTATTGGAGTGTTTAGTTTTTGTTTGTTTTTTCCCCCATAAACCAATAGAGCTGTTGTTGTTGTTAAATGCTGTCATATCGATTCCGACCCATAGCAACCCGTATAGGGTTTCCAAGGAGCAGCTGGTGAGCTTGAACCACTGACGTTGCAGTTCAAATGACTTTGCAGTCTGACGCATTAGCCCACAGCACCACACCAGGATGCCAACCAATACAGTAGTAGTTAAAAAATAGCTTTAAACCTAATCTTATTTATAAGCCTCCTTTCCAAAGCAAGATATCAACTGAACACTGTGTCTCTCCAAAGGAAACACTCTAGAGTTTAATCCCAAAGTGCTACCATGTCTCAGGTGGCTACTGAGACATTTATGTCATTTGTGAATTATTGATGATCAATTTCCTGATTTTCTATTGCATACAGATGATGAAGTTCTCTTGTTTTTCCATTTCTCTCAAGACTCCACATTTCTTCTATTTTCAATTTTGTTTGTTGTTATTTTTCCCTTTGTTGTTATTATTGAGCAACAAAACATACACAAATTCAACTAGTCCTTCATGGAATATTTTAAAACATTGGTTACATTCCTCAAGTTGTGCAACCATTTCACAATTGTTCCCCCTATTAAACTACACCTCTTCTTGTTGGTAAGTGCCATTTCCTTTGTAAGCTCTCAGGTTGCTTTTGTCCACTTATCCCATATTGGTTGGTTGGTTTTGTGTCGTGGAGTCGGTTCTGACTCCTAGGGACCCTGTACAGGGTTTTCAAGGCTGTAAATCTTAACAGGAGCACAAAGCCTCATCTTTTTCCCATGAAATAGCTGGTAGTTTTAAACTGCTGATCTTGTGGTTCGCAGCCCAATTCATAACCACTACACTACCAGAGCTCCTTAATCCCATATAGATAGTTCTTAAAAGAGCACAATGCTTAAGGCAGACACTTTTGTTTCTGGCTTTCCCTCCTTCCACACTTAAGATTATAAAACTTGTATACTCATAGGATTTTCATTTTTAAAACCTTTATCTTAAATATAAAAAATAAGGAAGTTTAGTATTATATTCTATTTAATACTCCAAATGAGAAACACTGTGTGAGGTGTTTTGCCATTAAATTTGTGCTCCATGGAATCCGCCTGACCCCAGCCCAACTCCTAGACTATACCCACTGATTGCACAAATGGTTTGGTTGCATAAACTAAGGCACTTGGAGGAGAGCCTGGCAGGTTTTGTATTAATCTCTGCCAAGAAATTATGTAGGGCAAAGTTCTATGATCTGTGAAGGACTTCATAAGTGTCCTGTGTGAAAACAGAGAGCACTGGTGAGTGGACAGAGCTAGGTTTAGCCACAGGACGGCAATCCTTTGGCGGTGCAGAGGGCTTCTGATAGCACAAGTAAGAGTCACCAGATAAATCTGGAACTGTCCTGTTGTTGTTAAGTGCCATTGAGTCAGTTCTAACTCATAACGATCCTGTACAGGATTTCCAAGAAGTTGCTGGTAAGCTTGAACTGCTGACCTTGCAGTTTAAATTGACCTTGCACTCTAGTGCATTAATCCCCCAGCGCCGTACCAGGACTCCAAATGAAGCTGTCTGAAACGTCTAAAAATGTGACAGCATAAGGGTAGGATATGCAAGAGAGGCCAAGCTTATCCACCTCTTCTGCATTTCCCAAGTGAAAGCTACTTCCCAAGACTGGAAGGGAGACAGACAAATGTCCAAAGTCATGTTCAGCAACACACCAGCCTACTAACATCAGGCAAAGTACTCCCTCTCCCTAAGTCCCCAATTTCTTAGTCATGAAGTAGAAATAATATTACCTACATTAGTTGTTTGAATAGAATATGGGAACACTGAATGGTTTAAAATTAAGAAAAGTGTGCAACAAGGTTGTATTCTTTCACCATACTTATTCAAACTGTATGCTGAGCAAATCATCTGAGAACCTGAGTTATATGAAGAAAAACGTCTTCAGGATTGGAGGAAGACTCATTAACAACCTGTGATATGCAGATGATATAACCTTGTTTGCTGCAAGTGAAGAGAACTTAAAATATTTACTGATGAAGATCAAAGAGCACAGCCTTCGGTATGGATTGCATCTCAACATAAAGAAAACAAAAAATCCTCAACACTGGGCCAATAAACAACATTCTTATCAATGGAGAAAAGACTGAAGTTGTCAAGGACTTCATTCTTCTTGGATCAACTATCAACACTCATGGAAGCAGCAGTC
>NW_006408576.1:3035158-3039217 GCF_000296735.1 Chrysochloris asiatica
TACACCTATTATGTTACCTCAACTGCATACATAGGTCATAGAAAACCTAGCAATGTGGTAATTATGACAGTGAAATGATGAGAGTATGAGTTTTGAAGTTAAGAAACATAACCCAATTCTGGCTGCCAGATATAATAGCTAAATGGCCTTTGACTATTCATTTCATCATTCTAAGTTTCTTCTTCCACATGTATGAAATGGGAATAATATTTATCTTGCAGGGTTGTTGTTGTTGCTGAGAGATAATATTTGTAAAACATTTGCACGTAATCTACAACAAAAATGTATTACTTTTAAATGATCATCATCATATTTACTGATCAATATTTCTTCCTCTTGGTTCTTGGCACAAGGTTTTAGACACAGTGTATTGTAAAGATAATTCAATGAACTTTTTCTAAAAAAGCAGTCACTGAGGATTTCTGCAATAAAATAGCTATGACTTGATTGATTTTTGGATATGACTGCATCTCAAAATTATAGCAAAATTTTTCATGGTGCAGGCAAAATATAATGATAAATTGTAATGAACCTAGTCCCTTACTGTTTCCTTACAACTTCATTTGATGGCATGAAGATTAAAATGAAATGTCTATCCAGACAGTATCACAGACTCAGCCTATTACTGTATTCATCTGTCTAACACATAGGCTTGCCAAATATGTGCCCAACATGGACAGACAGAGAAAATTAAATCAGCCTCACAGGCTCGGGGACATGATCTTACCAAGAAGCCAAAATGCCAATTCCCATTACTGTGATAATTCTGCACTAAACTTCTTTCTTTGGAGACAATTTCTATAATCCTTGTGGTTTCAAGAATCATAAATTCATTAAGGAAATTACAGATTCTGAAAGGAAAACTACTATATATATTTAAATTGTAGCCAGTATCCCTAAATCTACATAGGTTTATCATGTAATTTTATAGACAACTAACTCCCTATATTTATTTGAATAAAAATAGCAATAATCCAAATTAAATGCTACACCAATCATCCAAATATGTTAAGCCCACCTAAAATCAAATGACTGGCTATATTATTTCTGTTTATTGCCTAGAAGTGTTTGGTGTACTTACATTTGTAGTCATCTTGATTTTTTCATTTGTGTTTTTACTTAATTCATAAATTCTTTCAGCATAAATTATAATCTGTCACATTTTATAGGAAGGAAACTTCTTAAGAAATGTATCACTTTTTGGAAGTATTTATCTGTTTTAAGTTGAAACATTTGAAACAATAATTATTAAACAATAAATATGTGAGTTTGTAAGAACTTAAATTGCACTTCAAAATTTAAGGAAAACACTAAGATACAATTTAATAATATTATCATTGTTGTTGTTCTTCTTATGTGTCGTGGAGTCAGTTCTGATTCATAGCAACCCTGTACAGGATTTCTGAGGCTGTAAATCTTTACGGGAGCAGAAAGCCTCATCTTTCTCCCACGGAGCAGCTGGTAGTTTCAAACTGCTGATCATGAGATTAGCAGCCCGATTCGTAATCATTAATCAATAGAAGAGAAAAAGAAGCAAAATCAAAACAACACCTAGACTGTGGTAGGAAATTGCTGAAACCCCACAGTAAGATTCTTATAATCTTCAAAGAAAAGGAGTCTGAGGTGACTTCAGTTTCTCTTATAAAATATTGGGGGTCATAATATTGGTACAAATGACACTAGGATAAATAAGATTCAGAGTTTGTGGGGAATTCTGAATGTCTAACAATGATAGAAAAATACTTATTTCCTGAGAGGTTTTTAAATCCTCACCCTTATTGATCACAACTGATAAAAAATTGATGGGTTTTAATTGCCTCCAATCAAGTAGCTCTAACCAGAGACCCAATAAATAATGAGGTCAGTTTTTTTATTAGACAGAAAACACAATTAGACAGAACACTAGTAATCTTTTGGAAACCAAATGAATGCCTTCAGATCTCTAGTGTACTGTTTAGTGAATGCTTGCTGCAATGGATAAAATACTACTCTTGGGTCACATATATCCTATTCCAAAGCAGCACCTGTCCCAATTCTGTCTCCTCTTCTCCCCACCTCCTGCCCCACTCCTAAGATAGTGTGGAAAATGATGAAGTTATAGCAGAAGTTAAAAGCCAACTAAAAAATTTCCCCTAGCATATACTTAGCTTAAATAATGTTTTCCTAGCAAATTACGCTACAGTGTTCTTTCAAGGTGAAACACAAGTCACATACCACATATCAGTAACTGGGAAGATTGTTGTTGTTATGTGCCGTGGAGTCGGTTCCGACTCATAGCGACCCTGTACAGAGTTTCCGAGGCTGTAAATCTTTACAGGAGCAGAAAGCCTCATCTTTCTCCCACGGAACAGCTGGTAGTTTTGAACTGCTAACTGTGAGATTAGCAGCCCGATTTGTAACCACTATGCTACCAGAGCTCCTTAACTGGGAAAACACATCTGGCAAATTTAAAGTGAATTGAATTCCCCAGCAGCAGTTTTGAACTTTACATTCAAGCTCTGTTCACATTGGAAGTCTAGAATTTCGTTTCTCTTTAGATTCAAAATATCATGAAGTCTATGACTATAGCTTATAGTGACAAATCATGGATAACATTAAAAAGAATAGGAATTCAAGAACACTTCATTGTTCTCATGAAAAATCTGTACATAGACTAAGTTATTTAAACAGAACAAGGGAATACTGCATTGCTTAATATCAAGAAGGGTGTGTGTTAGGGTTGTATCCATTCACCATACTTACTCAATTAGCATGCTGAACAAATAACCTGAAAAGTTCATGAAGAAGAATGTGGCATTACGGTTGGAAGAAGATTCATTAACAATCTGTGATATGCAGATGACATAAGATTGCTTGTTGAAAGTGAACAGGACTTGAAACATTTAACAATAAAGATCAAAGACTGCATCCTTGAATATGTGTTAATCTATAAATAAAACAAAAATTCTCACAACTGGACTAATAAGCAACATCATGACATACAGAGCAAAGATTGAAGTTGTCAAAGATTTCATTTTACTTGGATCCACAATCAATGTTCATGAAAACAATAGTCAAGAAATCAAACAATGTATTCCATTGGGGAAATCTTCTGCAAAAAAACTCTTGAAAGTGTTCAAAATGATGGATTTCATTTTGAGGACAAAGGTGCACCTGATCCAAGCCATAGTATTTTCAGTTGCCTAATCTACATGTGTTTCTAGACAATGTATACAGAAGACTTAAGAAGAATTGGTAGATTTGAATGATGGTGTTGGTAAAGAATATTGAATATACAAGGATGAATAAAAAATTATCCACATTCTGACTGTAGAATTTATTTTAATCAAGTTTTACAAAAAATCAATACATCATTTTTTTACATAATCTTTTTGCTTTTCAATACACCATGCCCATCTGTCAACAAGTATTTCCTTATTTTAAAATGTTTTAAGCTGAGTTACAAGCCACAAATGCACTGCTTTCTTCACTTCTTCTTCAGAGGTGAATCTTCATACTCAAAGGACTGCTTTCAGGGACGCAAACAGGTGAAAATCTGATGGAGAAAGATCAGGTCTATATGGAGGATACTTTAACACCTCAAAGTGAAGTTTTTGTAGTGTCAACATATGGGCAGAGGTGTGTGGACATGCATTTTAATGCAAGATCACAATGCCCTTGGATAGCAGTCCTCTA
Organism: Chrysochloris asiatica; assembly: GCF_000296735.1. Classification (NCBI taxonomy): domain Eukaryota; kingdom Metazoa; phylum Chordata; class Mammalia; order Afrosoricida; family Chrysochloridae; genus Chrysochloris; species Chrysochloris asiatica. Next base: position 3,038,834 of record NW_006408576.1, read on the forward strand.
CATTTAATCCAAAGTTTGGGCTTCGACTTTTCAGTGAGCATCTTATTGTAACAAATCACTGTTGATTGTTGAACCTTGTTCCAGATAGTGTTCCAATGCTAGCCCTTGAGAATCCCAGAAAACTGTAAGCATCAATTTTCCAGCTGAGGGTTGAAGTTTGAGCTTTTTCTTGGTTGGGGTTTGAGGATGATTCCATTTCATACTTTGCCATGTACTCTCAGGCTCATAGTAAAGAATCCATGTCTTGTCACAAGTAACAATTATTATTATTATTTTAATGTTTTATTGTGAATTATGTGATAGTTTACATGGGAGAACATTGGTTTTACATTCATTCTATCGTATATCATCTCATTGCCATGGTTACAATCCCCTCCATGCAAT
>NW_006408576.1:3040189-3041301 GCF_000296735.1 Chrysochloris asiatica
GGAAAAATATAAAACAACATAGGCAGAATGACTGTTACTACAAGAACAATTATTTTTAATGAAACTTTTGCTTTCCTTTGAGTATTGATACAAATTTTGTTTGCAGATGTCCAAGCAGATCTGTTTGTGCTCTTCTGTGTGTTGTTTCTATGACCATCTTTAACAAACTTTTTGAAACCATTGTCTGTCATAGATTATTTCATAGGCAGAGCTGTGGCTAATTTGCAAATTATTTGATACATAATCCACTGTCACTCATCTACTCGGCAAAATTATTTCACGTACATGATTAATGTTGTCATCAGCCAGCCATACATTTGAACAGGCATTTTAATATAACTGGAGTGCGGGTTAATTTTAACTTATCCTCATACTGTAGACTGCTACCACCATACATATGTCAGTTTGTTGTACTGTGTTGGTTGAGTGTTGCTATGATTCTGAGGCTATGCCATGAATACTTTAAATACCAGCAGGGTCACCCATGGAGGAAAATTTCAGCTGAGCTTCCTTCCAGATGAAGACAGATTAGGAAGAAGGACAGATGGACTACTTCTGAATATTCAGTCACTGAAAACCTTATGAAGAGCAGTGGAACACTGTCAGATAGGACCAGATTATTGAATATAGAAACACGATGAAGAGCACAAGAATATTGTTAGATATAGCGCTGAATGATGAGCCCATGAGGTTAAAAGACACTCAGAATATGACTTGGGAAAAGCTACCTCCTGAAAGGAGAGTTGACAGCGATGACATAAATGGAGGAAAAGTGAAATACATGGAAACTGAATAACACCCTGCTTAAAAGGTGCTGGATAGTAGAAGAAATAAAACGTGAACTCACAAAGTTCCTAGAAACAAATGAGGATGAAAACACAACATACAAAAAAAATCTTTGGGTCACGGTAAAAGCAGTGTTGAGAGGACAATTTATCACAATAAATGCATGCTTCCAAAAAGAAGAAAGAACGAAATCAACACATTAATAAAACATCTCCAACAACTAGAAACAGACCAGAAAAGTAAACCCACAGTCCACAGAAGAAAGGAAATAATAAAGATTAGAGCAGAAATAAATGAGATAGAAAACAGAATAACTATAGAAAGAA
>NW_006408576.1:3043376-3053593 GCF_000296735.1 Chrysochloris asiatica
AGCTGAGCAGATATAGCCAGGGCGCACGGTCCGGTGGACGGTTGGTGGCGCGCAGAGCCAGTTGGCTTTAGCGTTTGGCGTGAGCAGGACTCAGTGGAGGCAGCAAAAGTCCGCGCCATGGTGAAGGAAGAAACTGGCGACGGCGGCATCAGTGAGAAGGAGATGGCACAGTATGACCGATAGATCTGCCTCTGGGTGCTGGAGGCCCAGAAACGGTTTTGGGCCTCCCGGATACTTCTGGTCGGCATGAAAGGCCTTGGGGCTGAAATTGCCAAGAACCTCATCCTGGCAGGGATGAAAGGACTGACCATGCTGGACCACGAACAGGTATCTCCAGAAGACCCGGGAGCACAGTTCCTGATCCTGACTGGGTCCGTTGGCCTAAATAAGGACCGAAACCTCTTTGGAGCGAGCTCAGAATCTCAACCCCATTGTGGATGTGAAGGAAAGAAAAGAAACCAGGGTCGTTATTAATTTCAGTTTGACGCTGTCTGTCTGACTTGCTGCTCCAGGGATGTCCTAGTGAAAGTTGACCAGATCTGTCACAAAAACAGTGTCAAACTCTTCACAGGAGATGTTTTTGGCTACCATGGATACACATTTGCCAATCTTGGAGAACATGAGTTTGTAGAGGAGAAGACCAAAATTGCCAAAGTGAGCCAAGGGGTAGCAGGTGGACCTGATAGCAAGCGAGCAAAACTGGATTCACCAGAGACAACCCTCGTCAAAAAAGAAGTGGTCTTCTGCCCTGTGAAGGATGCTCTGGAGGTCGACTGGCACAGTGAGAAAGCTAAAGCACCCTTGAAGCGCACAACTTCAGATTGCTTTCTTCTCCAAGTGCTCCTGAAATTCTGCAAGGATAAAGAGAGAGACCCCAGTTCTGATACCCGTGGGGAAGATTCTGAGTTGCTTCTCCAGATTCGAAATGATATGCTTGACTCTCTGGGAGTCAATCCTAACCCGCTTCCCGAGGACTTAGTCAGGTACTGCTTCTCCGAGATGGCCCCTGTGTGTGCCGTAGTTGGCGGGATCTTGGCGCAGGAGATTGTGAAGGCCCTGTCTCAGCGGGACCCTCCTCACAACAACTTCTTCTTTGATAGCATGAAGGGAAGTGGGACTGTGGAGTGCCTCGGCCACAAGTGAGCCGAAGACTCAACATACCCATAGCATCCAGAGATACCCTTGCCCCATCCGCCATACAGCAGCTCAGGATGGGGAAAATGAAACCACTGGACCCATCTGCATCACTTCCTGCCAGCGCAGATTGTGCCTTCCGCTCACCAGTAGCTGCTGAGCAAGGGACTTGAGGACCGGTTGTCCCCATTCCAGCTCTGTGGACCTGCGTGCCACCCCTAGGCCTGCCAGCTCCCCTGAGTACAGTTCACCTCAAAGCACCCTCTGTCACATCCCTGCCGTACCTAATGCCATCACTGATCCACCAGGCCTCTGGGACCCTGGCAGCAGTCCCTACCAGGAAGCAGTGTGGTGCCCTGTTACTTAGGAGCCTCTGACCCCTACTCCTTGGACCTATTCCCTACTTGATGTCACACAACAAGGAGTGGGACTTCAGGTGGGGAATAAAGCCCAAGCCCGATGAAACACTTGTGGAACCAAAGTTCCAAATTCAAACAGGTTCCTTTAAAGAAGAAAAAACCCGGCCTGGTAGAATGGCTCTCCGCAGTCCCAGAAAACAATAGGTGCCATCTGCTGCACTGGTCTTGAGTGTTCATTTAGGATTAGTGGAAGAGAGGAAATGTTAGCCAGCCCCCACCGCTCTCAGGGGAGACTTTGTGAGCAGAGGTCTACTGGAGGGCTTGTTTACAAATGCCAGCTTCTGGACTCCCCACTAGAGAGGCATCTTCCCTGGGGCTGAACCCCTACAGGGTGCTGTCCTCTCACAGCCCCATCACTAGGCCCCGCCCACAGGAGGAGCAGTTAAGCCCTTGTCAGTCCTTCATTTACCCCTGAATCATAACTGTTGATGTTTCACAGGTTTTCTATACTTTCCTTGATTCTTTCAAAAGGAATGAGAATGAAATAAAGTTGTTTGGGTTGTGGAAAAAGATAAACAAACAAAACAGCTGAAACCATACATTGACAGAGAATTGCCAGAGATTCCAGCCAGATTCAGATGACAATGTAGAATGAGAGATAACACTGCTGATGTCAGCTGTATCTTGACTGAAAGCAGAGAATACTAGAAAACTCTTTACTTACACTTTATTGACTATGCCAACGTTTTCTGTTTTGTGAATCATGACAAACTGTGGCCAACATTACCAAGAATGAGTATTCCAGAACACTTAATTGTGCTCAGGAGGAAGCTGTACGTAGATCAAGAGGCAGTTGTTTGAACAGAACAAGGGAACACTGAATGGTTTAAAATTAAGAAAGGTGTGTGCTAGAGTTGTATTCTTTCACCGTATTTACTCAATCTGTATGCTGAGCAAATAATCCCAGAAGATGGATTATACGAAGGAAAATGTAGCATCAGGATTGGAGGAAGACTCATTAACTACCTGCGATATGCAGATGATAAAACCTTGCTTGCTGAAAGCAAAGAGGACTTAAAACATTTACTAATGAAGATCAAAGACCACAACTTCCTTTATGAGTTGCGCCTCAATGTAAAGAAAACAAAAATCCTCACCACTGGACCAATAAACAACATCCATATAAATAGAAAAAGATTGAAGTTGTCAAAGTTTTCATTTTTGTTTAAATTAATCATCAACACTCATGGAAGCATCAGTCATAAAATCAAATGACATATTGCATTAGGAAAATCTGATGTACAAGACCTCTTTAAAGTGCTGAAGAGCAAAGCTGTCAGTTTGAGGACTAAATTGTGCTTCTTTGAAGCCAGGGCATTTTCAATAACCTTATATAAATGTGAAAATTGGGCAGTGATTAAGGAAAAGGGTAGAAGAGTTGATGGATTTGAGCATTACGGTGTTGGGTGAAAATATCAAAAGTACCAGGGACTGTAAGAAGAACAATCTTGTGTTGGAAGAAGTACAGCCACAATGCTCCTTGAAATCCAGAATAGGCAGACTTTGTCTCTCATACTGAGGACATATTATCAGGAGGGACCAGTCACTGGAGAAGGATATCGTGTTTGGTAAAGTGGAGGGTCAGAGAAAAAGAGGAAGACCCCCAATGAGATGGTATTGGGCTCAAATGTAGCAATGATTGTGAAGTTGTTGCAGGACAGGGCAGTGTTTCTTTCTGTTGTGCGTAGGGTCACTATGAGTTGGTACTGACTCGATGGGACCTAACAACTGCCAGAGAATGAGTTAATTTGTGTAGCCAGAACACTCCTTAGAAGTGAGAATTTTGAGACTCTCTCACAAACTTTGGTCTTGTTATTAGAAGGGATCAGCCCCTTGAATCAGCAAAAGAGAAGCAAACCTTCCATTAATGGTTTGCAACACAGTGGTTGCACCAAAGGGCTCAAGCATAGGAATGAATATGAGACAGGCACAGGACAGGGCAGTATTTCGTTCTGTTGTATGAGTATGCTTATCGTTGCTGTTAAGTGCTGTCAAGTCAACTATGACTCAGAGTGAACCCTATAGGTTTTCTGAGGCTATAAATCCTCTCCAGAGTAGAAAGCCTCATCTTTCTCTAGTGGAATGACTGGTGGGTTTGAACTGCCTACCTTATGTATAGAAGTCTAATGCTTACCCTAGAGTGCTATCGGTTCTCCTGATCAGGACTCCTTAGTTATCTAGATATATACTTTTCTATACACCTAACATAAGGAGCTCTGGTAGCATAATGGTTACGAATTGGGCTGTGAACCACAAGGTCAGCAGTTCAAAACTACCAGCTGTTCTGCAGGAGACAGATGAGGATTTCTGCTCCCGTAAAGATTTACAGCCTCAGAAACCCTGTACAGTGTCGCTATGAGTTGGAACCAACTCCATGGCACATAACCAACCAAATACACCTAACAACAGCATTCAATGATATGGGCTCCTGGCATGGCACTGTAGGATAAGCACTGGACTGCAAACCCCAAGGCCCATAGTTAAAACTTGTTAGTTGTTCTTCGGAAACTATATGCGGTGGGGATATTAGTCGAAATTGATTGAACAGCACTTAACTACAACATACAATGATATACTATGACTCAACTTTTCTGTTGGAGAGTTCTCAACATTTTGGTTTTGAAACCTCAGTGATCATGGAATTTTTTGTATCTTATGAGATGGCTCCAGCTTTGTGTTTATGTTTCAGCTTAAGTTATTTTAAGAGGAAGTTTATGCTCTCATTCGTTACTGAGTATGAACACATAGGGTTGTTACAAGTCGTAACTTACTGGACAACACCTAATACTGTAACAACATTAGTGACTATTGCCAGGGAGAGAAGAGCTAGCGTTTCTAAATAAATCATAGTAAGTTGGATAGACTTTGGCAGCAAAAACATCTGTCTCCCTTATAAAACTGTCTTCCAGAAATGTTTCTATTTGTTTATTCTTGTCATCTTTATGACCATTTTTCCAATGTTACCATTAATCTAAACTCTAATAACAAAAGAAATATGTGGTGCTGTAAGTTGATTCCATTGGGGGCAGAGATATTTCCAATGCAAGCTGAACAACAACTTAAGAGCAGTTCTTCAAAGCCTTGAGAGAACTGAATGATGCCCAAAAGTTCCCAAGATGATTTCAGAAACACTAATTGTACATCTATTCTGTAGTCCTGCTGAGTAAGCTAACACACTGATGATAAAGGCTAAGTGCACATTCGCTGAACGTTCACAAAAAAACATCTGTGAACACTCTTGGGCTATTGTAACATCCTAGTGAACTGCTGAAATATAAAAGTCGATCAGGAAAAAAAAATCATTGCTTAAGCAGTTAAATTAACATTTCATTATTTTTAATTGAGTGAAATAGCACCTCCCTACGAGCAGCACTTTATGGAGTTTCAATAAAGACAAACCAACTGTAACAAATCTCAACACTTTATTAGAGCACACTCCAATCTTCAAAGGCTGACTTATTGTAGCTAATTAAATGCATTACTGTCCCATATAGTTTTGCAAATTGAGCCACTTTGTTGTACTGGTGATCAATGAAGTATTAATAATAGAATTATTCTCTACTTACTGTCCCTACAGACATACAAAAGTAACCTTGTCTCCCTGGAGCATCACTTCCTATTGCTAACTAGTCATTCTTCAGTAGTTCCTGGATAAAGTACCAGTGGTGTGAATGATAGTAGTAATAAAATTCTTTTTCTCTAATATTGGGAACCACGTAGTATCATTAGAAGACTTGCAAATGGAAAGAGTCTGAACTTGCTCAGCCTATTTCCAAGGCCAAAATGAATCTTGCCTGTAAATATGTTGACTCTTTGTTGCCCAGATTTCAAAATAGTTCTTAGTAACACTGTTCATTTTATTCTTTTCATCCACCCCCCCACTGTTCATGGTTTATTTGTTGTTTTAGTTGGTATGACAGATAGTTACAATGTTTATATGTACATCTTTTTACATTACATGGCAATGTATACTACTCTGATAAACATAGTACACAAAATAAAATATTTTATGACAATTATGCACAAGACATGCAATACTGGATTTACACATTGGAATTGAACATGTGATTGGAAAAATAAATTGGGCTAGGCATGTTGAGTGTAAGAACCAGAATTGACATAACACACAGTAACCACATCCTTCTGGTTTGAAGGGCAGTGGCAGGATGGTAACATTGACGGTGGTGTCTCAGATGTCCAGGTTACAAGTACACCAGGTTTAGTATTGTCCATCATCAGGTGATAGCTGTAGGGTTTTATGGACCAGTCCTATGTCTGACTTTAGGAAAACATATGTTTTTCCTTGGACATAATTTTACTGCTTTAATCTCAGATCAGATAAAAAGGACAACATGCATAACCCCCCAACTAAAATCCCTTTGTAGCCTAGACAGTGAAGTGGTAGACAGCAGACTTTAAAGCTGCAGCTCTTTCTGGATGCCCCAGAGTGCATCGATGCTCTTCTTCAGACCGGCCTCTTCCTCTGGGGTCAGCATCACCTTCACAACATCTGAGATCTCATTTTGTCCCAAGATGCAAGAACGCTAAGGAAGACGTCATCTTTCATCCTAGAGTCCCTTAGTCATGGTGGAAATTGAATGTACCCACCTAAGATTCTTCATTATGCTTTCTGCCAAGTCTGCCACACAGAGTACAATGGCCCAGGAAGTTAGAGCCTTTCAGTTTGATCACCTCATAAGCACTGTCAACCACTTGTTTGTGAACCTCTTTCCACTGTTCCTTATCTGCACCAGTGCCTAAATCAGGTGCAGATTTTTCAGGGAGACACCAGCAACATTCCCTCAACTCCACACGGGCACACTAGAGTCCCCATGCTCTCCAAGGACCCACCCGTGTCAGCTTAGTGGGTGAACTCCCAGCCTCCCCCCATTAGGAAATGGAACCACGCTGAATCCAAATTACAGCCACTACCAATAACACGGTTTTTGGGAAAGCCACTTATCTTTCAAGCAACACAGGTAAGATATCCACTGGGTTAGAAACAACAGGCAACTTGCCATTTGGGCTGTATGTCATGACATTAAGAATGATGAATTTAAAGATGTTCACGGTATGCGGGACCTAATTAAGACGGCTTTCTCCTTCCTGCTGATGTGCTCCAGCTGTGATAATAACCAGCTTGGAATTTGCAGTGACATTATAGTCTTTGCCAAAGACAATTTTTGATGTTCGAAGGAAAAGATTTCTATGTTGAAGATCCATCATCTCTCCCTTCAATTTGTCTTCCATGACATCAACAAGAGCAAGTTCATCTGCCAAGTCCTTCATTAAGATGCTGATGGCACATGCCATGCCAACAGCACCAACCCCAACAACTGTAATCTTATTCTGGGGGTCTGTTCTTCCTTAAGAAGAGTCTGAATCAGCTAATACTTGGGAGTTGCCATGCTGATTTTGGAAGAGGAAGGAATGGGGAGTGCATGTTCATTCGGCAGGCGAGCTGCAGCAATGAGCAGCGGTAAAATCCTGACTCCACAGCAACAGCTCTGAGACCTGTTCTTTTTATTCTTGCGTAGAACATTTAACTGGGTCACATTTATATAAGAATGATTAAAATATGTTATATCCATAGTGGTGGTGATAATTTAGTTTCAAAATAATTCAAATAACTTTTAAATTAAAAAGTATACATTTTCAAAGACTACAAAAAGTATTTAAACATCATTTAATCTATCATGATTCTTGAAGACTTCATTTTGTTTTTAGTTAAATGCCTACAAATATGTAAAAGAAATGTCTTAAGTTCAGATCCCAATATCCTTCAAGTTATTTTGCCATGCCAAAGCTCTCCAACACAAGTTGTCCACTGCCACTATCAGCAGCTGTCCTTATTTTTTCACAATCCCCATACGGGTTTACTGGACACTCTTCATCTTACAGTGGTGCACATGGTGTTCACTGGAGCAGAGGCTGTACAAACATATGTGTGGCGCTTCATTTTAGATGAATTTTCATGTGGCATCTTCTCTCAAATGGAATTCAACCCTCAGCTATAACCCTGGACCTATTGTGTCTGGCATTTATAGGTTATTCTTCAAATCAAATAAAACAATTATTCCAGTTTCCATGAAAGAGGTCATACGAGAAACACTAAATGATATTGATGATCAGGATAGGCCAGATGGTAGAGATTCAAGATATGAGGTAGCTGCATTCAGCATGGATGGGAGGGTGAGGAAATGAACCCTTTAACTTTGTATTGAAAGTCTGCATCCCATCTAGGCAGCTCCTGGACCCCCAAATAAGTGTACTTACAATGACTAAAGAACTATAGTTCTTCCCTTCTCTTCCTATAACCTTCCCATTAACCATTCAAATTTCATTCAACTTAGCTGAATTCAAACCCTTCATGGACATAGTTTGCTTTCGGCCCATCAGTGCTCAAGTACAGCTGTCATAGATACTGGCCTTGAGACACTTGTCTCTGTATCTACCTGAAGAGATTTTCATAGGCAAGGAAAGTAATTCAGATTTCTGTTTCCTTGTCCTCTACCCAGTTTCTAGGGCTCATGAACATGAGGGTATTTAGTTGCCGTGGACTCTTAAAAATTTTACTGTATAGCACTTAAAAACAATAACAACAAGGTCTGTTATAAGAGAGAAGTAGCCTTATGTCACAAAGTATAAATGGATTTCTGACTTTGGAGGGAGAGGGTCTAAAGTTACAACCCAAGTCCCGTTGCTGCTATGATTGACACATCCTGAAGAAACTTCTAAAAGCCTCGACTGATCCAAACCAGTATCTTTTCAATCACCTCATATGCATGTGAAAGTTGGACAACGAATAAGAAAGACTGAATAATTGATGCGTTTGAGTTGTGTGGTTCTGGCAAAGAATATTGAAAGTACCATGGACTGTTGGAAGAACAACCAAATCTATCTTAGCAGAAGTACAGCCAGAATGTTTTTTAGAAGTGAGGATGGCAAGACTTCATCTCATGTACTTTGAGCATGTTATCAGGAAGGATCAGAGAATTAAATTAAGTGCTTAGTAAAATAGAAGATCAGTGAAAAAAGGAAGACGCTCAACAAGATGGATGGACCCAGTAGCTGCTGCAAGAATGATTCAAACATAACAATTGTGAGGATGGCATAGGACTGGCAGTGTTTCATTCATTCTGTTGTATGCTTCTTGTTGTTGTTAAGTGCCATTAAGTCAGTTCTGACTCATAGGAACTCTGTATAGGATTTCTGAGGCTGTAAACATTTTGGGGAGCAGAAAACCTCAACTTTCTCTCAAGGAATAGTTGGAGGGCTCAAACAATCAACATTGTGGTTTGAAATCCAGTGCTTACCTTCTAGAACCACTGTACTCCTTATGTTGTACATAGATGGTCACTATGGGATGGAATCAACTTGACAGCAACTAATAGCAACACACTCTATCTGACCTGAAACTGAAATAAGTATTCTAAGAACTTACCCCAATAGAGCACTTTTATAGATATTATTTTACTTAATCATAGCAAAAAACAGATTGGCATACTATTTAATTTATAAAGGAAACACACTAGTAAGAGGTCAAGACTAACAGAATAAATTCTCACACAATGCATCACTTTATGTCTCTATGACTTAGAATGATCTTTCTTACTTCACATAACTTTTTTTCTTTCTTTTTTTGTTGTTAAGTGCCATGGATTTGGTTCTGACTCATAGTGACACTATATAGGGGTTCTGAGGAGTGGTTGGTGGATTTGAACTCTGACCTTGAGTTAGCAATCCAGTGAATATTCTACAGTGTCACACCATGAGTCATACTTGTCCAATTAAAAAAAACAAACAAACAGTAAATTACCTATGTTTTGGTTTGGATTTATGAGGTAATTCAAATTACAGTATTGTTCATCCCCTCTGTTTAAGTAAAGAGAGCAATAAAACATGAGTATATGCAGAAATAATAATTACTTACTTGAGGGTCATGTCCTCTGAGCAGATATTTGAGATCTCCATGCTGTTCTAGATGTCTTGTTCTTATGCTTCCTTGGTATCCTGTGCGTACTGTTAAGCATTTTTCATAGGACTCTAATTACTGGTTTAAATTTCCTGTCTTTCTCACTAGACTGTAAACCCTTAGAAAGCATTGTTGTTGTTGTTAGGTGCCATCAAGTCATTACCTAATCATAGCAACCTTACGCACAGCAGAACGAAACACCGCCCAATCCTGGGCCAACCTCACTATTGTTGAACTTATTGTTCAACTTTGGCAATCCATCTAACTTTTTCTCTGACCCTCCACCTTCTCCAGTGACTTGCTCCTCCTGATAATATGTCTGAAGTATGAGAGACAAAGTTTGCCCATCCTGGTATCCTAAGGTACACTCTGGCTGCACTTCTTCTAACACAGATTTGTTGGTTCTTTTGGCAGCCCATAGCACTTTCCATATTCTACTCCAACACCATAACTCAAAAGCATCAATGCTTCTATGGTCTTCCTTATGTATATGAGCTTCCTCATGCATACGAGATTATTGAAAATACCATGACTTGGGTCAGGTGTACCTTAGTCTTCAAGCTGACATTTTTGCTCTTCAACACTTTAAAAAGGTCTTGTGCAGCAAATTTGCCTAATGCAACACACCATTTGATTTCTTGACTGCTGCTTCCATGAGTGTTGATAGTTGATCCAAGAAGAATGAAGTC
>NW_006408576.1:3053693-3071377 GCF_000296735.1 Chrysochloris asiatica
GTGTTTCATGTATCAAATATGTTAGAAAGCATAGTTATGTTTTCTCAAGCATTTGTCAATTAGTTGAGTAGATGGATGAAATGTTATGTAAATTTGAAGACAACTATAGCTGGAACAATCTCCAGAGAAATAAATGTGAAGTCTAGTTAATCTCCCTTTTTGGACTTCTACTTACCACACCTAGCATTTTTGTATGGGAGACATTTTCCATGAAATTCAACCTATATATCAAATTATTCCAGGGGCAAAATATCTGGAATTGTTGTTGTTAAGTGCCATAGAGTTGGTTCTTACTCACAGCAACCCTGTATAGCGTTTTTGAGGAGTGATGATGGGTTTGAACTACTTACCTTGGAGTCCTGGTGTGGCGCTATAGGTTAATGTATCAGACTGCAAAGTCGTTTCATATGCAAGGTCGGTGGTTCAAGTTCACCATCTGCCCCTTGGGAACCCTATACAGGGTTGCTATAGGTCAGAATCGACTTGACAGCACTTAACAACAACAATAACAGCCTTGTAGTTAGTCAGTCCAGTGATTGTCCTACAGCACCACACCAGGACTCCTGGAACAGTAGCATGAGAGGTCTTTTGCTAGTCTCCCTCAGTTCCTTGACACTTACTTCTCCTAACTAATTTGTCCTCTTCCCAGATAGTCACATTGTCCACATCAAATTTTATCCAAACTTTTGCCCAAGACCATCTGCTTACAAAGACAGTTTGAGGACTAAAGCGCACCTGACCCAAGCCATGGTGTTTTCAATAAGCTCATAAATATGTGAAATTTGGACAGTGAATAAGGAAGACCACAGACTAATTGATGCATTTGAGTTATGGTGTTGGAAGAGAATATTGAAAGTACCATGGACTACCAAAAGTACAAACAGATCTGTGTTGGAAGAAGTTCAGCCAGAGTGCTCCTTGGAAGCCAGGATGGTCAGACTTCATCTATCATGCTTTGGGCATATTATTAGGAGGGACCAGTCCCTGAAGAAGGATGTTTGTTAAAATGGAGGGTCAGAGAAAAAGAGGAAGACTACCAATGAGATGGATTGGAACAGTGGTGGAAGCGATAGGCTCAAGCATAGCAACACTTGTGAGGTTGGCCCAAGACCAGATAGTGTTTCGTTCTGTTGTGCATTGGGTTGCTATGAGTGGGTACCAACTCAATGGTTGGCACTGTGGGATAATGCACTGGAATGCAAGGTCAGCAGTTCAAACTCACCAACTCCTCCTCTGTAACCCTATACAGGGTAGCTATCTATGATTTTGAACTGACTGCAAAGCCATATGAACTGCAAGGTTTGTGGTTCAAGCTCACCAGCATCTCCTTGGAAACCCTATACAGGGTCGCTATGGGTCGGAACTGACTCAATGGCACTTAACAACAAACAACAACACATAGCATATCAAAAAGTCCTGGTGGCACTATAGGATAAACACTAGACTGCTGAGCACAGTTCATACATACTCACTACTTCTCAGGAGAAACACCAGGCTTTCTGATCCCATAAAGATTTACAGCCTCAAAACCCATACAGGGTCATTATGAGACAGGACCAACTTGATGGCAGTGGGAATGAGTATGTAACAGATCTGCATATTTAGCTGATTATTTTCTGTACACTTTATTTGAGCATTAGCCATGAGGATAGAGACTATCGTATTCATTATTGTATTTCTGTTAACTACTACAGTACCTGTTCATTATAATTATGTACAAAACGAATAGAAGGTTTTAGCAGCATGACATGTTTCTCAGAAAATTACATATGTAGAAGGGTTAGCTGACTTTACAAAAGAAGCTATCTAGACTCAACTGTTGGGTATCTCCTTATGCTTCATCCTAAACTTCTTGGGGCCTATCAAGGATCTAGCATTCATATCTATTTATTCGGATTCCTGGTGTAGCCCTGTGGGATCATGCACTAGACCACAACGTTGGTTTGAACCACAAAGTCAGCGGTTCAAACTCACCAGCCACTCCTTGGAAACCCTAAACAGAGTGACTATGAGTCGGAACTAACTCCACAACACTTATCAACAACAATGTCTATCTATCTGTCTATCTATCTATCTATCTATCTATCTATCTATCTATCTATCTATCTATCTACTCTGGTGTGGCGCTGTAGGATAATCACTGCAACACAAGGTTGATTTGAACCACATGGTCGGTGATTCAAACTTACCAGCTGTTCTTCAAGAATCCTACACAGTATAGCTTTAAGTCAGGACAGACTCAATGGCACTTGACAACAACAGCATCTGTCTGTCTTATCTATCTGTCTGTCTGTCTATCTGTCTGTCATCTTCTTAAAGTCCTCCTTAGGAAACTGTTGGGAATGATGGAATCCCCACACAAAAGTTTTAAAGTTGACATCTAAAATTTTAATTTAGATACAAAAATTATGCTTTCCAGAATATTTTAAATATTCAGATGTAAAATAAAATTGGTCAAATCATTTGCAAATGCCAAGGTAATATGAATACCATAATAATTTTGTATCCATTAAAAAATGAGGAGTTTTCCTCTAACAGAAAAAATTCCGTTTATTTTGATCTTTGAACTTTTATTTTCATTCTAATTTCCCTATATATTTTTCCTAGTATAGTACATTTTAGGGTTGAAAATCTTTTAATTTCTCTTTTTGCACATTTCTTCAGCTTTACTCTACCCAAATTTTATGTGTATATAATATAAATTATATTGTTGTTATTATGTGCCGTGGAGTCAGTTCCGACTCATAGCGATCCTGTACAGGATTTCCGAGGCTGTAAATCTTTACCGGAGCAGAAAGCCTCATCTTTTTCCTGGAACAGCTGGTAGTTTTGAACTGCTGACCTTAAGGTTTGCAGCCCCATTCGTAACCACTACACTACCAGAGCTCCTTGATATAAATTATATATGCTCGATATAATTTTATTTAATATATTTAATTATATTTTATTTTATGCATGTTGTTATTAAGTGCCCTCAAGTCAGTTTTGACACATAGTGACTCTGTATAGGATTTCTGAGGAATGGCTATTGGTTTGAACTACTGACCTTGTGGTTAGCAGTCCAGTGTTTATTCTCTGTTGTTGTTTTTGTTGTTAAGTGCCGTTGATCCCAACCCATAGCGACCCTGTATAGGGTTTCCGAGGAGCAGCTGGTTAGCTTGAATGGCCGACCTTGCAGTTCTAACTGCTTTGGAGTCTGGCGCGTTAACCCGCCACACAAGGATTCCAAAGACTCCATTTTATATATGGTGGTGGTGGTTGTATGCTGTCGAGTCAGTTCTGACTCATAGTGACCCCGTATAGAGGTTTCTGAGGCTGTGAATCTTTACAGGAGCAGAAAGCCTCATCTTTTTCCCATGGAGCAATTGTTAGGTTCAAACTGTTGACCTTGATGTTAGCAACCCATCATATACCCACTATGCTATAGTTACTTATGGACTCCTGGTGTGGCAATGTATGATCAGTACTGGAATGTGAACCACAAGGCTAGTTCAAACCCACCAACTGTCCCTCGGAAACCCTATACAGGTTGGCTATGGCTTGGAATTGACTCTATGGCACTTAACAATAACATAGTTATATTTTTGTTTTGTATATTTTACAAGTTTATATTGTTTGAATTGAATTTCCTATTTAGAAAAGTGTTATTTTATTTAAGAGTCAGCTATTATTATAACTTAGTAGAACATCAAATCATCATAAATGTGATAAATGTTGATAAGAAACTAAAGACAGAAACAATTTCCTTGGGAATCAGTATATAAATGAAGATGATGTGAGTGTTTCTTTTAGCTCTAGAATGAATTGGCTAAAAATTACTAATTGACTAAGTGACCATGCATCCTGCCTGGGTTGTCTAAGTTCCTATTTATAGACAATGTAATTATTTACTTTTTTCTCAAAAGTATTATAATTTTGATTGCAAATTATATGACTACTTTTTTTTTTGTAAAATGATACAGAGTACAACAGCATTTCCATGCTTATTTTTTCGCATTTGTAGATGTATATGCTTTTATCCAAATATATAACAGGGAAGGGAAGGAAGTTATTTTCTACCATTGTAACCCAGTTCTCAAAGTTTCTTCTGCAATATATAAGAAAATTATTGTAATATGAGTTATTATTTAAATTATTTTACTGACCTATCAGCAACAATCAGGTTTCTCTTTTACTTTTTTAGAAACAAATATTGAAAAGCAATTGACTGTCAAAAGAATTCACTGCCAGTCATTAGTCTTTCATTTATTCAATTTCTGGAAATATTCCCAAAAAGCTCAACAAGGCAATGAAATATAAAAAGATTGTCAATTATCACTTCCTCTTTTATACTTGTTGTTGTTGTTAAGTGCTGTTGCATCAATTCTGACCCATAGTGAACCCTCTATAGGGTTTCCAAGTAGCAGCTGATGAGCTTGAACCACTGACCTTGTAGTTAAAACGACTTTGCAGTCTGATGCATTAACCCACAGCGCCACACCAGGACTCCCTTTTTCACTTAGAGACATCTTATTTAACACAATATAATTGGAAATAGTAAAGTTTAAAATATTACTAAACTCATCTTTGCCATACCATGCACTTTTAATATATTTTTGTAAAATATATTTTGAAAAATAGAATGAAATAGGAAATCATTCTATTTAGAGAAAACATTCCTATTTAAATTAATTGGTAGAGTCCATCCTCATTGTCAAATCAATCAATCATATATGACTTACTTCCCCTCAGAAAACGTCTGAATTCATTTTAAATCAAAATAAATGTATTAATAAATGTTTCCTTGACAACCATCTCACTTCTGAATTTAGAATATTTCAGCAGCCTTACAAGTAGCCCATTTCTAGCAGACACATTATCCTTAACACAAAATATATATGACAGGGAAAGACATGAAGCCCTAAGGTGGATTTATGATGCCTTGATTAAAAGATGCTTAGATACAACAATATTTAAAATAATTCCTTTGTTTGGAGTCCAAGAAATTTTTATCCTCCAGAGCAGTGCTTCATTGTACATTCTTTAAGGTAAGTGTGAGCTATGCCTTTCCAGAAAAAAAGAGTAAAGTAGGGGAATGACTATTGGAAATATAAAGAGGTAAAAGAGGATTCAACTGGCAGGTCACTTAAAAATAAGTGAATTCTAGAGTTTTGAAAAGAGTGTATATAAAATGTGAGGCACTGAAAATAAATTGTCTTGCAACTATCTGTCCTATACTACTAAGAAACTCTTCCAGAGTTACCAGGCATGTGCACCCTAGTTAAAGACTATTTATTTAAAGCAAGGGCATCAGAGAAACTATCCCCATTTATTTTCCTTTAGAACAATTTGCAGCAGGTTTAGGTTTAGGACTTGCTGCTTCTTATCTTCCTTCCTCCTGAACTGAAACCTGGCACACATTTGTTCCCCACAGAGACCATCCTAGATGGGGAGCTGCCAACACAGCCCTGGCAAGATGGCTTCCTCCAGTTTACGAAGATGGAATCAGCCAGCCCAAAGGCTGGAATCACAACTTCCTATACAATGGGTTCTCACTGCCGCTGGTTTGTATAACAAGATGCTACTTAAATTGGCTCAAAATTAGTTTTCCATAATGCTAGCAAACCTCCTATAATTTTGGAGGTAACTAAACTTTAACTGAAACCTTGATCAATATGCCAGACTCTGCTTCAAGTGCTTTTTATAATTTCTTTTGATCTTCACAACATTCCTATGAGGTAGGTATCATTTTCTCTAATTATAGCTTAGCAACTGAGAATTCTGAAGATTAAAGTCACTCAATTAGTGAGAGGAACAATGTAGATTTAAATTAAGGTTCACCTAACTCTAAAGTCTTTGCTCTTTCCAATCACTTGTGTTTTTTAAAAAATTCCTTATTCATTAAGTATAATACTAGGTACAAAGGTATATACCAATTAGTTAATTCACTCATTTATGTAAAAATTATGATTATGCCTTTATTCCCAAAGAAGAGTTTGTTTACTAAGCAGATGTATATCTAACCAAGTCAGCTTGGCAGAATAATGGATCATTTTGTTACAATTTGATTACTTATTTCAATTAAAAACTTAGATAGAGAGGGTTATCCAGACCTGTGTTTCTTTTTATATTACTTTTTTTTTTCTCATGGCTTTTTAAAAAGAAATAAACCAGTTGATACTCTGTTCACCCTCCAAAGTTCAATATTAGAAATCATAATCTGGTCGAATAAACTGTGAATTATACACGAAGTTCTCCTATGAAAATGAACAAAGTTATTTAAGCAATTTTTCCAAATGGCTCTTTAGTAAGAATATCAATGATCAAGAAAATGTCTCAAGACTGAGTAAAGTTTTATTCTTTTAGTAACTGCCCTCTTGTATGGATGGCAAAAAACAGCTATATTTTTAATGAGAGGACCGTGTGTTTGTAGAATTAGAAAAAACTAGTGGGGAGAAGAGAGACACTGACGACATTGCATTATTTTCATAAGTAAAGGGTCAAGTATATCCAGTTCATCTTAACTTTTAAATTTCTGCAATTCACTTACCCTTTGTTAATCTCATTTGGATCATCTGTACAATGGGGCAATAACACTGCACCTATCTTTAGTTGGACACTAGACCAGTTGAACTCCTGAGAGACTGTTGGTGTGGCGCTGTAGGATCAGCACTGGATTGTGCATCACTAGGTTGGCAGTTCAAACCCACCAGTTGCTCCTCAGAAACCCTATACAGGGTGGCTATGAGTCGTAATCGACTCAATGGTGCTTAACAACAAAAGCATTGTGAAAACTATGATTCTGTGAAACCATATTTGTACTAAATTATATAATTATTTAGAAAAATCAGAGTTTAAGAATTTTTAAATGTGAAATGCATTTGTTTCCTATTGCTGCTGTAACAAATCACAGTTTTAGTTCTTAAAATAATACAAATAGCACCTGAAAATTCTGTAGGTCAGAAATCCGATATGAGTCTACAGTTAAAAAAAAAAAAAAGAAAAGGACTCTGTGTGGTGTTATAGGGTCAGCACTGGACTGTGTAGCACAAAGTTGGCAGTTCAAACCTACCAACTGCTCCTTGGAAACTCTATTCAGAGTCAGAACAGACTCAAAAGCACTTAACAACAGCAAGCTAAAATTAAGGGGTTAGTAAATCTGCATTACTTATGTGAACTCTAGGGAAGAAGACTTTCTTGCTTTTTTTCTATCTTCCACATTTCTTGACTCCTGACCTCTTCTATCTTCAAAGCCAGCAATGTTACATCTCTCTGAGCCTTTCTCCCATAGTCAAATCTCACTTTGATCAGAGCCACGAATATTTTCAGTGATTAAAAGCCTTTGTGGTTAGTTTGGACCCGCTTAGCTAGTTCAGGATAATTTTTCCAGCTCAAGATTCTTAACATGATAGCATATGTGTAGTCCGTTTTGCTATATAATCTTATATATATATTCACAGATTTGAGGGTGGACATATATAGTCGGTACAATATTCTGCTTATCACAGTCTGCCTACTGGTCCATCCAAATTCCTATCTTCACTACATGCAAAAGTAACCCTGTTATGAAGTCCCCAAGAAGTCTTAAACCAAAACTTCATCAACTCAAAGTCAGTCCCAAACCTCGTGTAAATCTCATCAACGCAAAATACCTGAATCTCATAATCTGAATTTTCTAAATTACATACTGGTGAGATTCTGATTATAATCTAGCCTGGGACAAAATTCTTCTCATCTGAATCTGATAGCAGAAACAAATTATCTACAATCCAAAACATGAATGTTGGACAGGATTAGAATAATAGGGCAAAACTATAGGTGCCTACAGTTACCTGGAGCGGGATAATGCACTGAACTGCAAAGTTGGTTTGAACCTCAAGGTTGACAGTTCAAACTAACTAGTCTCTCCTTGGAAACCCTATACAGGGTCTCTATGAGTTGTAACTGACTCAATGGCACTTAACAACAACAACAATTTATTAATGGAATGTTGCAAGTAATTTAGGAGTCCTGGTGTGGCGCTGTAGGTTAATGCGCTGGATTGTAAAGCTGGTTTGAACTGCAAGATTAGGAATTCCAGATCACCAGCTGCTCCTCAGAAATCCTATACAAGGTCACAATAGGTTGTAACCTACTCAACAGCACTCAACAACAACAACAGCAGAGGCATCCTACTTCAAAAGGGAAGAAAAGAAAAATGGAAGGAAAAAAAAGTCACTATCTCTAAACAATTTCCAAATCCATCAGCGCAAACTCCATTAGATTACAAGGCCTAGGGAAAAATCCTCTGTGGTTCAAAGCTTGAACCACTGGGCTTGCTGTTCCTTACTCTAAGTCATGTTTTACATCATAATAAGGATCAGATGTTTTCTGAATGACTTTATTCAGTTCCCACAACCTTGAGAAAACAAACTTTTATATTCATTTATAGAGGAGAAAACTAAGGCTCACAGAAGTTAAATTTAACACAAATAAGAGGGATAACAGTGATTGAAACCCAGCTTGCCTGTCTTCAAAACTCACTATCATTTCACTATAATTACAAAGGATAGATCTTCTCTAAGTTTGCCATAAGTTCTGAAAACAAGAGCCACAACATCAAATTTATTTTCCCAAAGTGTCCTTTTTTTTTGCTTATAATATGACTTTTTGTTATCATGACAAACTGATTTTGTCTTACTTAGGTTCGTGAAGTGACAAGACAAGTTATTCAAGTTTCAAACAAGGATGTCACAGAAGATAACCAATATTCTGATCTCCTAATGGTGTGGGGACAATACATTGATCATGACATTGCATTCACACCTCAGAGTACCAGTAAATCTGCATTTTGGAAAGGAATTGACTGTCAGCTCATGTGTGAAAACCAAAATCCGTGTTTTCCCATACAGGTAGAACTTTAACTCTTTTCTATCTCTCTTTTGTAAATCATGAAACTAAATTCCACAACGAGAATTATAAAATGAAAAATCAAAGTCTCCTACTTTTGTCGCTCTCCCAGGAGGATAATAGCTGTTAATAATTTCCTATGCATCCCACCTGAAATGATATACACATATATGTTTAAATAGTACACCCAAACCAAGCCCACTGCCATAGAGTTGAACCCAATTCACAGTGACCCTAGATAGAAATACTGAGCAGACAGTCTCATCTTTCTCTGTGGAACACCTGGTGGGTTTACACTTCCAACCTTGTGTTTAGTAGTCCAGTGCTTATTCTACAGTGCCACTAAGATTCCATACATGTGATATGAAACAAAGGAATTCAAAAAGTTCATTGAAAAGTTCCATTGTCTTTTCATTGCATATTTCTACAAGCTTTTTGAAGGCCCTTCATACACACACACACATTTATATATATATATATACACAAATTGTTCTATGTTTGATATGGTGCACATAGCAATATTTCTTCTACGTCTCTTGATAAAATTAGATGCACAGTAATTTGATAGTTTTATGATGTCAATATTCTGTTGTGTATAATAAGATATAATTCTTTGTAACTTATTTAATGACTTCCTTCATTAACATTTAGGTGTTTTCAGCTTTGTTGAGTTATGTCTAAATATGTTGTTTGCTGTCACAAACAATGCAGCGACTAGGACTCTCATACATTGCTGCTAGAACAGTGAAATGGTTCAACCACTGTGGAAAACAGTATGGTTCTTCCTCAGAAAATTGGAAATAGAAATACCATATGACCCAGCAATCCCTCTACTTAGCTTATATCTACAAGAAATAAGAGCCAGAACATGAGTAGATATATGCATACCAATGTTCATTACAGCACTATTCACAATAACAAAAGGATGGAGACAGTCAAAACAACCATCAATGGAAGAATGGATAAACAAACTTTAGTACATAGCCACAATGGAACACTATGCAACATTAAAAAACAATGATGAATCTGAGAAAAAACACATGAACCTGGAGGACGTTATGCTGAGTGAAATTTGTCAGTCATACAAGGACAAATATTATATGAAACCACTATTATAAGAACTAAAGAAAAGGTTTTCATACTTAAAGAAACATTTTTTGGTGGTTACCAGGGGTGGAAGAGAGAGTTTTCACAAGGTCAGCAGTTCGAAACTGCCAGCCGTTCCGCGGGAGAAAGATGAGGCTTTTGCTCCCGTAAAGATTTACAGCCTCGGAAACTCTGTACAGGGTCGCTATGAGTCGGAACCGACTTCACGGCACATAACAACAACAACAGGATAGACACATATTATTTCAGGTGACAGGGAGGGACATATGCAAGAAGAGTAAGGGGAATATACAAGAAGAAGGAGGTTGACAGAAGAATGATGAAGACATGTGAAGACACAGGGAGGTATGCAAAGATTAAAAGAGTAGAGGTAAACAGTAATATATACTCTATCTTAGAACAACAGTGCTATGCAGGTAGATACCTGGACAGAGACACCAACAGAATGGGTATGGGAGGAAGAGTGAGCATACCCACCAACAGAAGGGTTTGAAAGAGGATATTTGTACATGGATATTTATTTTTCTACAATACAACTATGAACGTGGTCGAACATATACCAAGCACAATGATTAAAATTCTTTAGATATTATCAAACATGTTAAGGCAATGAGTTGCCAGACTTTGGGATCAGAAGCATAGTTTCAAGGGACAGCATGGTCAGTTGGCATAACATAGTCCACAAAGACAATGTTTTATACCCTATTTTGGTGAGTAGCATCTGGAATCTTAAAAGTTTATGAACTATCTAAGGTGCAGGTATTTGTAGTTCTATGTGCATAAGAAAGAAGAGTGATGGTGTTTGAAGATGCTTGGAAGCAATTAGTCCAATGGACTAAGGGAATATGTAGAAAAAACCCTCAGATTTACTATTAAAAAGAGACAGGTTTACTGACCAGAAAGAGACTGGATGAACCTCAAACTATGGTTCTCCACCACCATAAAGATTAGGAAAAGAACTCACCTTTGTGGCCCAATTTTCAGCCAAATAGTTTTTGTTGCTAGGTGCCATCGAGTCAGTACCGACTCATAGTGACTTTATGCATAGCAGAACAAAATGCTGTCCAATCCTGGACCAACCTCACTGCTGTTGCCACGCTTGAGTCCATCGATGCCGCCACTAGGCTACTCCATCTCGTTGGGGTCCTCCTCTTTTTCTCTGACCCTCCACCTTCTCCAGCGACTGGTCCTTCCTCTCAATATGTCTGAAGTAGGAGAGGCGAAACTGGCCATCCTGGACTCCAAGGAGCACTCTGACTGTACTTCTTCCAAAATTTATCTATTGGTTCTTTTGGCAGCCCATGGCACTTTCAATATTCTCCTCCAACGCCATAACTCAAAAGCATAAATTCTTCTCCAATCTTCCTTATTCACTGTCCAGCTTTTGCATGCATATGAGGTTATTGAAAATACCATGGCTTGAGTTAGGCACACCTTAGTCCTCAAGCTTACATCTTTGCTCTTCAACACTTTAAAAAGATCTTGTGCAGCAGATTTGCCTAATGCAATCCATCATCTGATTTCTTGACTGCTGCTTCTGTGAGTGTTGATAGTTGATCCAAGAAGAATAAAGTCTTTGACAACTTCAATCTTTTCTCCATTGATAAGAATGTTGTTTATTGGTTCAGTGAGGACTTTTGTTTTCTTTACATTGAGATGCAATCCATACTAAAGGCTGTGCTCTTTGATCTTCATCAGTAAATGTTTTAAGTTCTCTTCACTTTCAGCAAGCAAGGTTGTATCATCTGTATATCACATGTTGTTAATGAGTCTTTTCCTCCAATCCTGATGCCATGTTTTTCTTCATATAACCCAGCTTCTCTGATGATTTGCTCAGCATACAGGTTGAATAAGTATGGTGAAAGAATACAACCTTGTGGCACACCTTTCTTAATTTTAAACCATTCAGTGGTCCCATGTTCTGTTCGAACAACTGCCTCTTCATCCAGGTACAGCTTCCTCATGAACACAATTTAGGGGACAACAACACTAATAAGGTATGCTCATGATGCAAAAGTCAATCATTCAAAATCAAAAGCTTTGTATTTTTGAGGAAAACTCTTGATCATTTTCTCATGGATTAGCTGGAGGTAAATGCAATTTATCATTTTTTAAAATTATAATGATTATTACAACAGAAATAATATAAAATAAAACTTAGGCCAATGAAAAGGCTGAAGGCAAAGCTTACTGTAGACAAAAAAAGAAAAGAATGACAAGTAAAACATCACATTCTGGTAACACTTAAAACTGTGAAAATAATGAGGAAAAATTAGACATGGAACACATAATAAAAATAAGATAGTTGACAGGGACTAAAATTTTACATGTTAACATTTTTTAATTAACCAATAGTAAAATAAGAGTTCCGGTGTGGTGCTGTGGGCTAATGAGCTGGAAAGCAAAGTCAGTTTGAATGGCAGATTTGGCAGTTCAAGCTCACCAGCTGCTTTTTGGAAACTCTATACAGGGTCACGATGGGTTGTGACTTAATCAATAGCCCTTAAAAACAACAACAATAGTAAGTAGGTAAATGAAATCTAAATTAATTGTGCATGTAAATGTTGGTCGATAATAATATATGCACAACCTTAGAATAACAATGGTTTGCAGGTAATTACACTACATGGACAGAGACACAGGCTAAGTGGGTATGGCAGAAAGACTGGCAGTATACTCACAAATATACAACAGTTTGAAAAGGGATATTTGGACATGGGTATTTACCTTTCCTGCAAATACAATTACGAATGTGGTGGAGCATGCAGTAGACAAAATGATGAACATTTTTTTTATATTATCAAACATCTTAAGGCAATGAGTTACTGGGCCTCGGGCTCAGGACCATAGTCTAAGGGGACACCATGGTCAATTGGCATAACAGTCCAGAAAGACAATGTTCTATATGCTATTAGGGAGTAGTGTCTGGGATCTTAAAAGCTCATTAGTTAGTGGTCATCTAAGGTGCAGCTGGTCAGCAAAGTCAGTTTGAACTGCAAGGTTTTGGTTCGAGTTCATCAGTCACTCGTCGGAAACCCTATGTTGGGTCCTTATGGGTTGGAAGACGCGACAGCACTTTAACAACAACAAAAGGTGCACCTATTGTTTTCTCCATGTACAGAACAAAGAAAAATGAAGAGAATTGAAGATGCTTGGAATCAGTTAGTCTAATGGACTACTGGGATGTCTGAACATCAGACTCTATGACTCTTAGACTAGAACTAGACAGCACCTGGCTACCACTACCAACATCTCTCAAAAGGATCATATTAGAGGGTTCTGGAGAGAGTAGGAGGAAAATGTGAAAAAAAGAAACTATTAATTAAAAAAAAAAGATCAGGCTTAGTGATCAGAAAGAGATGGGAGGAAATTGAGACTGCCAGCCCTTCAACTCTGGGAAGTAATTCATGCTTATGGCTTAATTTTCAACCAAGCAGTTGATAGGTGTATAGTGGGGACAGCAATACTACTGAGTTATGCTTAACATGGAACGGTAAATTATTCAAAATCAAAAGAGCAACATTTACCTAAGGCATAATATAGAAGGGAAGGAAGGAAAGATTGGTGGAATGGTAATAGGAACCACAGGGAGGAGGCAAGATAACTGCTGTTACATGGAGGGGATTGCACTCACTGAGATAAAACAAAGTGAATGGTTTGTTGAATGTAAAACTTATGATCTTGTCCATAAACCTTCATGCAATTCACAATAAAAAGTTAAAAATATATTGGAGCTACTAGTTTGTACAGCAGTACACTGTCTCCACCAATCAACATTCCCACCAAACAGAGCTATTGTTCACAGCTAAGTGGTTCCAAACCAGAATATCTGTGAAAGAACTAAAATGTCAGGTATGGGGATGCAGTTGAGATACACTCTTTCAAGCTATAAAGTCTTGGGTTCACTTTTACCTATGTAACTTACTAGCGCCATTCAATATTGAACCCATGCAAGAAGCATCACAAGAAGATGGAAGGAATATACAGAGTTGATGTATATAGTCACTGTATATAGTCACTGACCAAATAAAATTGGTCAGTGTTCAGCCATTTCAGGAGGAAGCATACGATCAAGAACCAATGGTAATGAAAAAAGAAATCCAAGCTGTACTAATGGTGTTGGTGAAAAACAAGGGTCCAAGACGCAATTCAATAAAAATGTTTCAACCAATTGATGCCAAGAAATTTGGAAGACAATCAACTGAAAGGAAGAAATCCATATTTGTGACCATTCCCAAGAAAGGAAGGGAAAATTATCAAACAATATCATTAATATCACACACATGTAAAATTTTGCTGTGTGAAGATAATTCACAAACTGTCGCAGCACTGCACTGACAGAGAGATGCCAGGAATTCAAGCTGGATTTAGAAGGGGACTTGGAACGAGGGATATCATTACTGACATGAGATGGATCTTGCTGAGAGCAGAGAACACCAAAAAACAGTCCTTCCTGTAAACATATCCAAAGTACATAAAAACGAAGCCTTGCCATCCTCACTTTGAAGGATAATTGAGCCTGGAGGAAAGATAGGTAGTGCAAACGGTCAACTAGGTTTGCTGCTATGGAAAGTTTGTTGATTTTAGGCTATCCAGAGAAACCTGGTGTGGTTACGAATCAGGCCACTAACCTCAAGGTCAGCAGTTTGAAACTACCAGCCATTCTGAGGGAGAAAAATGAGGCTTTTTGCTCCTGTAAAGATTTATAGCCTCGGAAACCCTGTGCATGGTCACTATGAGTCAGAACAGACTTCCTGGTACTTAACAACAACAAGAGAAGCCTCAGAAAAAAGTCTTGTGAACCAGAAAATCAGTCATTAAAAATATTATGAAGCACAGTTACACTCCAACAATGGTTTTTTGATTATGCAA
Organism: Chrysochloris asiatica; assembly: GCF_000296735.1. Taxonomy (NCBI): domain Eukaryota; kingdom Metazoa; phylum Chordata; class Mammalia; order Afrosoricida; family Chrysochloridae; genus Chrysochloris; species Chrysochloris asiatica. The sequence continues at coordinate 3,068,541 of NW_006408576.1, forward strand.
AGACATTCGCTGTGTGGATTGGAGCAAATTAGAGATAACATTGCAAAAAACTAGGGATTCCAGAAAACTTAGTTGTACTCATGCAGAACCTACATATAGACTAAAAGCAGTCATTCAAATAAAACAAGGGGATATTAAATGGTTTATAATCAGGAAAGGTGTGTTCCTTTCATCATACTTATTCAATCTGTATGCTGAGCAACTAATCTGAGAAGCATCACCATATGAAGGAAAATATGGTATCAGGATTGGAGGAAGGGTCATTAACAAGCTGCAATGTGCAAAACGTACACTCTTGCTTGCTGAAAGTGAAGAAGACTTAAAATGCTTACTTATGAAGATCAAAGACTACATCTTTCAGTATTGATTACACCTCAATGTAAAGAAAGCAATAATCCTTGCAACTGGATCAATAAGCAACATCATGATAAACAGGGAAAAGATTGAAGTTGTCAAAGACTTCATTTTGATTGGATCCACAATCAATATTCATGGAAGTATCAGTCAAGGTAACACATGACATATTGCATTAGGCAAATCTGCTGCACAAAACCTCATAAAGCATAAAAGAGAAAAGATAACAGTTTGACTCATATGCATATGAAAACTGGACAGTAAATAAGGCAGACCATAGAAGAATCAACGCATATGAATCACTGTGTTGGAGAAATATATTAAAAGTACCATGAACTGCCAGTGTTTCATTCTGTTGTACATAGGTCACTGTGAGGTGGAAGTGACTTGACAATACCTAACAACAACAACATGAACAGCCAGAACAAACAAATCTGTGTTGGAAGAAGCACAGCCAGAATGCTCCTTAGAGGCCAGGATGGTGAGACTTTGTCTCTCATACTTTGGACATATTATCAGGAAGGACCAGTCCCTGGAAAAGGACATTATGCCTGGTAAAGTGAAGAGTAAGCAAAAAACAGGAAACCCCCAATTAGACGGATTGACACAGTGGCAACAGAATGGGCTCAAACATAACAATTGTGATGATGGACGCAGAACTGGTCAATGTTTCCATACTGTTTTGTATGAGGTTGTTATGAGTTGGAATCATCTTGATGGCATCTAACAATGAGTCATAATTGACTTGCTGGCAGTGGATTTTTGGATATGCATGTGTGTGTGTGTGTATCTATATACATATGTATGCATGTATATATAGTGATAGTGGTGGTTGTGTGTTATCCAGTTGGTTCTGACTTATAGAGACCCTGTATAGGGTTTCAAAGGTAAATACATATAAAAGATCATTTTCTTTAATTCACTTAAGCTGTCTAGAAGAAATCCATAGTAGACATCCTGCTAAGGGAAAGAAAAATCTTTGCAGGAGCAGAATCTTTATGAAAGCAGAAAGCCTCATATTTCTCCTGGTAGATTCAGACTGCTGACCTTGTGATTAACAGCCCAACTCATAATTCACATATATATAGTTATTGTTACGTGGCATCAAGTCCGTTCTGACTCATAGAAAACCTGTATAGGGTTTCCAAGGAGTGGCCGATGAGTTTGAACCGCTGACCCTATGGTTAGAAGTCCAGTGCATAGCCCATAGTGCCATACAAGGACACACTCTTTCTCTATGTATATATATCATATTCTACTCACTGAACTGCTAACCACCAGTCACTCTTAAGAAACCCTGTACAGGATTGTTATGAGTCAAACTAGCTAGATGGCTTAACAATAAAATAAACCTGAGATATACGTACATTCATGGGTTAATTCCAAATAAAGTGTTTAAACATGTCTCTGCAATCAGACACATTATCTTACTAATATACTTGTCTTTGTCTCGTGAGGGGGCCAAGAAAAAGAAGGTCTAATCTAAATAGTGGCTTCAGAGGACAGCTGCTGGGCAAGAACAATTCTAGGCAGAGAGGTCAGCACAGAAAGTTATAGTGACTGTTTCATGGGACATCAGTCCTTGTGTGGTGCTGTACGATAAAGCACTGGACCACAGGTTGGTTTGAACTATAAGGTCTGTGGTTCAAACTTACCAGTAGCTCCTTGGAAGCCCTATATAGGTCACTATGAGTTGGAATCAATTTGACAGCTCTTAACAACAACAATCCCAAGGTTTTCTTTAAGTATATAAGGTGATCACAAAGTTTTTAAAAAATTGAAAACTGTGTAGTTGAGCAGAAGGTGAGGCAAAATGAACCAGGGAAATGCATCTACTCATTCTTTGAGAGTAGCAAGGGCTTTCCTCTGAGAATTTTGTTGGAAAACCTTACCTCATCCACACTACAGTCTTGATCTTGCCTCTTCCTACTTCATTTTGTCCCCCAAACTCAAGGAACATTGAAAAGGATCACAGTTTAACTCCCTTGAGGATAGCAACTCTGTTATTTTGACATGGTGTAATTAAGTAGTGCAGAATTCTTCAGGAAAGAGCTGATGTTTTGTTAAGTGTTGTCCAGACTTATCAAGGAAATGGAATACATATGTGTGCTGTTGTTGTTGTTTCCAAGTGTTATCTAGTTGGTTCCTACACATAGCTACCCTGTATAGAGTTTCTGAGGAGTAGCTGGTGGGTTTGAACTGCTGACCTTGTGATTTGCAGTCCAGTGCTGATCCAACAGCATGGCACCAAAGTCCATTGGTCCATGACTCAGACATCAGGCTGTAAGTTTCTCTTGACTCAGGTATCTGTTGTTATTGTTAGATGCTATCGAGTCAGTACTGACTCATATTTATGCACAGCAGAATGAAACACTGCCCGATCCTGGGCAAACCTCACTATTGTTGCCACGCTTGAGCCCATAGATGCTGCCACTTGGCCAATCCATCTTGATGGGGGTCTTCCTCTTTTTCTCTGACCCTCC
>NW_006408576.1:3071477-3073651 GCF_000296735.1 Chrysochloris asiatica
AAGTTTGGCCATCCTGGCCTCTAAGGAGCACTCTGGCCTCCAAGGAGCACTTCTTCCAACACAGATGTTTGTTCTTTTGGCAGCCCATGGCACTTTCAATATTCTCCTCCAACACTGATTAACCCAAGATCTTTAAGTCAAGTCTATGTGTTAACAGCTTCTGAGATCCAGCCATGGTTAAGAGATCTCACTTGTTCCTAAATTATAAAAGCAATCTCCTAGGTAATATAGCAGTGTAGCTTTCACTTGTTTTATGTTATAAAGTGTTGTTGTATTTTTATTTTCATCCCGATGGACAGACAGCTATATCAGCCACCCTTCTCCTATAAATTTAGTCAGTACTTTGTCATGGAATAATTTTGCATATATTGTAGTTGTGGTTCTTAGTGTAATTGAGTCAGTACCTATTCATAGCAACATTATGCACAACAGAACAAAACATTTTCCAGTCCTGTACCAACCTCACAATCTTTGCTACACTTGAGCCCATTGCTGCTGCCACTGTGCCAATCCATCTTGTTGAGGGTCTTCCTCTTTTTTTTTTTTTTCTGATCTTCCACTTTACCAAACGTGATGTCTTTTTAAGGGTTTGGCCCCTCCTGATAATATTTCCAAAGTATGACAGATGAAGTCTGGCTATCTGGCTTATAAGGAGCATTCTGGCTGTATTTTTCCAACAAAGATTTCTTTGTTTTTTTTTTTTGGCAGTCCATGGAACTTTAAATATTCTTCTCAAGCACCATAACTCAAATGCATCAATTCTTCTATGATATTATTTATTCACTGTCCAACTTTCAGTTGCATATAAGGTTATGAAAAATATCAGGATTTTGTTCAGATACACCTTAGTCCTCAAACTAACATCTTTGCTCTTCAACACTGTTTCTTGGTCTATGTACAGGTTCCTCATGAGCACAACTATGTATTCCAGAATCCTCACTCTCAGTAGTGTTGACCATAGCTTGTCATGATCCATACAATCAAAGCCTTTTTGTAGTCAAGAAAGCACAGATAAACAGTTTTCTGGTATTCTCTGCTTTCAGTCAAGATCTATCTGATGTCAGCAATAGATGATGTCATGTCCTTCCATGTCCTCATCTCAATCCAGCTTGAACCTCTGGAAGTTCTCTGTCACTGTATGGTTGCAGTAGTTTTTTTCATTATCTTTAGCAAAATTTTACTTGCATGCAATATTAATGATATTGTCCGATGATTTCAGCATTCTGTTGAGTCATCTCTCTTTGGAATGGGCACGAATATGGATCTCTTCCAATCAGTAGGCCAGGTAGCTGGGTTCCAAATTTCTTGGCATCAATTACTGAGGCTTAATCTTTGTCAATGCCTCCAGTGCATCTTGGACTTCTTCCTTTAGTATCATTAGCTCCTGATCATATTCTACCTCTTAACATGGTTGAACACTTACCATTTGTTTTTGGTACAGTTACTCAAACAATGTCTAATCCATCTTCTTTTGGTGCTTTCTGCATCATTCAATATTTTGTCCTAAAATCCTTCAATATTGCAAGTCATGGTTTGAATTTTTTCTTCAATTTCCTAAGCTTGAGAAATGCTGAGTGTGTTCTTCTGTTTTGGTTTGTTAACTAAAGGTCTGTGCACATATCATTATAATATTTAACTGTGTCTTCTTGAGCTGCCCCTTAAAATTTTGTATTTAACTCATTTACCTCCTCATTTCTTCCACATGCTTTAGCATCCTATGCTGGGGAACAAGTTTCAGAGTGTCTTCTGACATCCATGTTGGTCTTTTCCCTTTTTCTGGTCTTCTTAATGACCTTTTACTTTCTTCCTCTATGATGTTCTTGATATCACCCCACAACTCTTCTGGTCTTCAGTTATTAATGTCTAATTCATCATATCTATTCTTGAGATGATCACTAAATTCAGAGGGGATATTTGCTTTTGTGAAACTGTTCTAGCATTTTTCCCCCAGATGGAGTCAATTTGATTTCTGTGTATTACATCTGGGGAAGTTCATGTTTATAATTGTCTTTTATGTTGTTTAAAAAAGGTATTTGCAATGAAGAAGTCATTGGTCTTGCAAAAATCTGGCATGAGATCTCTATCATTGTTTCTATTATCAAGTCTATATTTTCCAACTACTGATGCTTCTTCTTTGTTTCCAACCTCTGCATTCCAATCACCAGTAATTTTCA
>NW_006408576.1:3075154-3076293 GCF_000296735.1 Chrysochloris asiatica
GTTAACATCTTGGGTACTTTGTTAATGTAAATAGTAATAATTGTAGTACTTTTCCATGGATCGAAGAGATTATTCAATGATTTTGTTAAATTTTAATTTTTTTAGAATTTCTAAGTATCTAACCTATCAGTTTACTATGTTTTTTATCTAATTTTCTCTTCTAACAGGCTTATTCTTGTTTTATTTTCTTGGGTCTGATCTAAGTGATTTATTAAAATTTCTGAGATAATATTAAGTAGAATGGTGAGAATGATATTTCACCAGGTTCTGAATTTTAATTCAAATGGTTTCATTGTTTCACTGATCAAGATAATATTTGCTATTGCTTCTATATTACATTAAACTCTATGTCTAATCTATTTTCCCCTGAGAAATAATAGTTAATTTCATTATTGCATTTTAAATATGCACTGACATCATTTTTTTTCTCCTTTAATTTGTTGATGTCATGGATATTCTTCCCCAATATCAAACCACTCTGGGAATAAATTCTTGTTGTTGTTTGTTGTGAAGTGCCATTGAGGCGGTTCCGACCCATAATGACCCTGTATAGATTTTCCGGGGAGCAGTTGGTGCGTTTGAACAAATGACTTTGCAGTTCAAATGGCTTTACTGTCTGGCGCATTAACCCACAGCGCCACTCCAGTGTTATTGTTGTTAAGTGCCGTTGAGTCGATTATGACCCATAGCGATCGTGTATAGGGTTTCCAAAGAGTAGCTGGTGAGCTTGAACCACCGACCTTGCAGTTCAAATGACTGCAGTCTGGTGCATTAGCCCACAGTGCCACACCTACTTGATGAACTGATCTTTTGATTCATTGCTGTATTGTATTTTTAATATTTTTTAAAAAGGCATATTGATCTGTAGTATTTTCTTTATATTGCTTTTATCAGAGGCTAACATTAGAGATTTTCTGACTTTGTAAAGAAATTGGGGACAATTTCTATCACTTTAGGTGAAATAGTTTATGTAACACTAGAACTATCAGTCTTTTGAGTATTTTAGAAAACTTTCTGTAAATCATCATCTGAATCTGGAGTTTTGTTCAATGTTAGAACTATAAACACTTTGTCTTCTATGGTGGATTAGCCCACATGAGCTCTTCACTGCTTCTTAGTACAACTTTGGCTGCTTCCAT
>NW_006408576.1:3076870-3090799 GCF_000296735.1 Chrysochloris asiatica
TATATCCTTACCAGGAGTCCTGGTGTGGCACTGTAGGATAATGCATTGGACCTCAAGGTCAGTTTAGATCACAAGGTCGGTTGTTGATATTCATCAAGGAGTCCTTGGGTATCCTATGTAGGGTCACTATGAGTTGGAACCAACTAGAGGGCAATAATAACAATAATATCCTTAATACCTTTCATCCTTTTGGGTCTATATAAATCTGGAAAGATATGTATTGAAGATCCTCTTGGTTCACTTGGTTTTTTAGTCATTTTAATTTAATTAAATTGGTAGGATTTTGAGCTTTTCACTGCAATTCCACAGAGGACCTCAATTCTAAGACTTACTGTTCTGACCTCTAGCCTGGAGTGCCTTAGCTGTCTCCCCTGGGGAATTTGAATGGGAAATTTCTTTGACGCAAAATGAGTATGATCTGATAATCAGTTCCTGAGGCAGAACTAGGAACTCACTAGAGCCTTCCTTGAGTGCCTCAAATTGCACAGATGGACAGCTACTTATCCTGCCTATAAGTAATGCTGAGGGCATCTGCTTTGTTCCTTCTATTAAAATGCCATCCGATACGCTTCATTCACATGGGCACACTCAAAAGTCTCTCTACCGCTCTCTTTGACCTAAATTATTCTCCTTGTACCAAATTTGACTGAATCCATCAATATATCTATTCTCTTGCCTACAAAGGGCACCAGAGATAGAAGTTTAACTTGGATGAGTTGCCTCTGGCCTTCAGTATCTACATCCACCTATTTAGCACTGTAAGATCAATGTCTGAAATAATCCTTCTTGAAACTGAAAATTATACTATAAAATACCATACCATTTTCCCGGTCTACATTCTCAAGTAATATCTTTTTGAAACCCATTACTTAGCCCCTCAATGAGGTAGTTTACTGAGTTCATTACGTGAGTATATGGTGATGAATGCTGGAATTCATAAATGTATCTTTTTTTTTTTTTTTCCCTCCAAACAGCTACAACAAAAAGACTGGTGCCCATTAAATAAGCCAGTCATAACAAAACTTTATGAACATTGTGATCACTTGCATACAACTCAAGAATTTTCTGCTTTATAGTGAACACCGATTCTTAATTTATGGCTTATCCACTAGTCTTCATTCTCCAAAACACGAGGGAGCTTCTACTCTAGGCCTAGCTCTTTCCAACTACTAGGATTAAACAAACAAACAAAAAAATCTTTCCAGTTCACACCCACCAACCACTCTTGGAAATCCTGTACAGAGTCACTATGAGTCAGAATTGACTCCAAGGCAAACAACAACAACAAAGAATAGAGTAGAATTGCCCCATAGTGTTTCCATGAATATTTATGGAAGTAGATTGTCACACCTGTCTCCCAGAAACAGCTGTTGGGTCTAAACCACCAACCTCAGTTAGCAACTGAACACTTGATCACTGCACCACCAGAACTCCTTATAAATGAATATAGACCACTGTATTTGTCTAGATATTCAACTTAACATCTAAAAGGTGCCAAACTCATTTTACTGTAGCTAAATTATCCTGGTTGCATTTCATTTTATTTCACATTTAGTTTCTCTGAGCCATTTATAATGCCAGTAACATCCAACATGTTCCTCAATTCATGCCTAGATTATTGCACTCCATGGCTGAACATAGTGCAGTGCTCTTGTTCTGACATTCAAGGAACTCTGCCATCTGCTCCCACACTATTTCTCCAATTTCATAGTCTACTTGGTCTCTTACTTGGAATTCAAGACACCAAACAAATGACACTCTACAACATAGTGGAAATTTTGGACTTCTGAGATGAAGATAATTTTTTATAACATTTTATTGTGAATAAAGAGAACAGAAAATATCATCAGTTTTACTTTCAACAAATTATACACTTAGTTTCATATCAATGATAGCAATTTCTTCCATGCAACAATTTATCCCACTTCCCCTTGTGGTTCCTATTTCCTGTTCACCCTCATTCCCATCCTTTCTCAATTTTGTTAGGTAAACGCTGCCCTTCTGATCTTGAATGATTGACAATTCCATGGTGAGCATCTCTTACTAGTGTTGTTGTTCTGTCTATGTACCTGTATACTGCTTGGTTGAAAATTAGAGCATAAGGGGGAGTACTTTCTAGACTTGAAGTGTGGGCAAGGACCATGGTTTCAGGTTCCTCCACTCTCTTTCTGACCAGTAAATCTGATATTTGTTAAAACTTTGAATTTTGTTTCACATTTTCACCCACCCTTTTCAGAACTTTCTAATGTGATCCCTTCTAAAGCAGTTGGTAGGGGTAGCTGGTATCATTTCGTTCTTCTGGTCTCAGTCATGTTGACTGATGCTCTATTAGTCAATTGGATTAGTTGATTCCAAGCATCTTCAATTTTCATCACTTTTCTTTCTTCTGCAAATGGAGAGACCAATAGTTATACTTTGAATGGCTGCTCATGAACTTTCAAAATGCCAAATGCTACTTACCAAAGTAGGATATAGAACAATGTCTTTGTGAACTATGCTATGCCTAATGACCAAGATGTCCCCTGGGACTATGGTCCTGAACCTACAGTCCCAGGAATCCATTGCCTTGAGATGTTTGATAATACCTAAGAGGTTTTCATAATTTTATACCCAGTCTATGCCACCACATTAATATGTGTGTTTTCAGGAAAGGTAATTACCTATGTAGAAGTAATACTCTTTCAAAATCTTCTATATTTGTAGATATATTCCACCGTACCTCCCATGTTCATTCAACCAGTATATCTGTCCATGTATCTACTCACAGAATACTGTTGTTTCACAATTGTGTATATTAAACTATTTACCTTTATGCCTTTTATCCCTTACATACCTTTCATTGTCTTCACCTGTCTTCATTATCCTTATGCCAACCTTCCTCTTATTGTATATTGCCCTTTCTGCCACCTGAGTTAACATGTGTCTACCTTCTAGTCAGTGGACTATTCTATTTTCCCTCACACCTATAGCAACCATCAAATAATAATTCTTTTAGTATGAAAAGCTTTCCTTAAAGTTTTACAATAGTAGTTTCATATAATCTCTCCCTTTTGTGATTGACTAATTTCACTCAGCACAATGGCCTTGAGGTTCATCTAAAACAGCTTCTCGGGTTTTTTTGCTTAGTATATAGACTGAATAAGTATAGTTAAAGAATACAACTTGGTACACACACTTACTGATTTTAAATCCTTCATTGCCCACTTGTTCTGTTTGAAAAATTGCCACTTGGTCTATGTACAGGTTTCTCATGAGCACCATTAAGTGGTTCAAAATGTGCATTTTCTACACTGTTGTCCATAGCTTGTTGTGATCCATACAGTTTAAAACCTTGCATCGTCAACATAGTACAGTTAAACAACTTTATGGTGTCTCCATTTTCAGCCAAGATCCATCTGATATCTGCAACAATACCCCTCATTCTACGTCCTCATCTGAATCTGGCATAAACCTCTGTCAGTTCTTTGCAAATGTATTGTTGTAGCCTGTTTGAGTTGCCTTTAGTAAAATTTTATGTGGTGATATTAACCATATTGTTCTATGATTTCCATATTCCATTGGGCCTCCTCTCTTTGGAATGGGCACAAATATAGATCTCTTCCAATCAGTTGGCCAGGTAACTGTCTTCCAAATTTCTTAGCATAGATGAGTGAGTGGCTTCAGTGCAGTAGCTGTTTGTTGAAAGATTTCAATTTGTATTCCATCAATTCTGGAGTCTTGTTCTTTGTCAGAGGCTTCAGTGTCACTTACTCTTTCAATACCATTGGGTTTTGGTTATATGATACCTCTTGACATGGCTGAACATTGACCATTTCATTTTGGTACAGTGACTGTGTATATTCCTTCCATTTTCTTTGGATTTTTTCAGCCCAAAATATTGAATTCAAATCAGCAGTGATTATCAATATATTTTTATTGCATGTTTCATCATCAATTTCAGATTGAAGAAGTTGGTAGAATTATTCAATTTCATCATCACTGACTTTAGTGGTTGGTGCATATATTTGAATAATAGTGGTATTAGCTGGTGTTCCTTGTAGGTGTATGGATATTATCCTATCACACACAGTATTATACTTCAAGACAGATCTTGAAATATTCTTTTTGATGATGAATGAGAGAGCATTCCTCTGTAATTTGTCATTCCTGGAATAATAAACATGTGATTGTTAGATTTGAAAATGACAAGTGGCAGTTTATTTCAGCTCATTAATGACTAGCATGTCAATGTTTATGCATTCTATTGAATTTTTTATAACTTTAAAATTTCCTAGATTCATTCTTTTTAATTTTTCAGTTAAAAATTATTAGTATATTAAAATATAATTTTGGTTCTCCCATTTAAACTATCACTCAATTCACAATAAAAGCTTTCTATTAATAAAAGAAAGAGAAAAAGATAATTTTGAGATCTTTTAAAAAATTTAAGCCTAATAATTCATAAGGAGAATTTTTTTCCTTTTTTTTTTCCCCTATTATAAGGAGCATTATTATTTTTCTTTTTTCCAAAAGGTGATTCTTAAATTATAGAAATTAAATTGAGAGATTTTACAGTCTGTCATAACATCCTGCTTGTGAATGCTTATTTATGCTATTTACATAAGCTGTTTTCTTGCCATTTCTTTCACTGCACACATCCTCTAAATGGGAGTTCCTAGGGCACTGTTAATTTTGCTAGAGGAACTGAAAATTAGTAAACAAATCTTTTCTTCTTGTGTAGAAGTTTTACATTGTTCCACAAATGCCTACTAGTGGAACCAAAAATGAAAAGGGGTAAAGAGATAAGATAGAAAAATAACAAGAAAAAGTCATGCTATACAGAGAATTAAATTGCATGTTTTGTTGTTAAATAAAATGTTTTAATAAGCTTTTTTTAAAAAAAAAAAGCTTTTATTGTGCATTGACCTATAGTTTACATGGGAGAACATCAGTTTTGCACTCATCCTATTGTATTGCATATCATTGCAATGATTACAATCCCCTCCATACATCACCATTCAACAGTATTTGCTTCTATTCCCTATTTTTTCACTAGTTCAGTCTTAATATATTCCATGTTCCAATTATTAATGGATGTTTCCAGTTGTTTCTTCTCATTTTCAATTGTACCCCATCAGAAAATGAATGTCCCAAAACTTTACTTCATTTGCATCATCAAAGTCAACTCTACTTTTAGGAGGTAGCTCTTCCCCAGTCATATTTTGAGTGTCTTTAAATGGAGGGGCTTTTTTTCCAGCACTAAATCTGACAATATTCTGGTGCTCTTCACCAAGTACAATATTCAATATTTTGGTGCTGTCTGAGAATGTTTCCCTTGTATTCATAAGGTTTTCAGTGACTACTTGTACCTGACCCAAGCATTTGGGTCATATTGAAAAGGTGTTTTCAACAACCTCATATGCATGTAATAGTGGGACAATGAATAAAGAAGACCATAAAAGAACTGATTTATTTGAGTTATGGTGTTAGAGGAGAATATTGAATGCACCATGGACCAACCACCACAAGAACAAACAAATCTGTGTTGAAAGAAGTACAGCCAGAATGCTCCTTAGAAGCCAGAGTGGCCAGACTTTGTCTCTCATACTTCAGACATATTATCAGCAGGGACTAGTCCCTAGAGAAGGACATCATGCTTGGTAAAGAAAAATGGCCAGGGAAAAATAAGAAGACCCTCAACAAGATGGATTGGCACAGTGGCAGTAACAATGGGCTCAAGCATAGCAATGATTGTGAGGTTGGCATAGGACCAGGCAATATTTCATTTTGTTGTGCATAATGTTGCTACCAGTCAGGACCGATTTGAAGGCACCTAACAACAATAGCAACAACAACCATTTGGAAGTAGTATGTCTCTCCTTCTTCTGAGTCTGTCTTAGTCTGCAAGCTCTGTTAATATCTGTTCACTATGGATGATTCTGCTTGTATTCAAAACAGCTGTCAAAGCTTTCAGCATCCCAGTGATATGAAAGCCAACACAGTGCAATAAACTGACAGATACATGAACATGGGATATTCTTTCAATTTTGTAAGTCACTTGGTTTTCTGTAGTAGTATTTTGTAATTTTCTTTGCATGGGTCTTTTGTTTCTCTGGTTAGATTTCTAAGTATTTCAACTTTTGGATGGTTATTGTAAAGGTTGTTGTTTTCCTGATTTCTGTTGCAGACCGTGAAGGCCTGGTCAGAGGTTCGAGGCCCTATAGGCCCAAGTGTAACAGGTCTAGCCACCTGGCAGTTAATAAAAATTTTTTTTTTATTAATTGCAGACATGAAGCCCTTGATATACACAGATAAATGTAATATTTTCCTAAAAGTCAAGACTGTAAAATTCTAAACAGGCAAAGTTCTTCCCTCAGAGAATTCATTCAAGGTAAATTGGGTGGCTCCTTGGTTTGTTCCAAGGGCAGTAGGAATGCCCTCCCTAAAGTGTTTCCAGGTGCTGCCTATTCACCCAGGCGCCTCTTTTCCTGAAGAACCTGGGCTGGGCAGCTGACACAATCCATTTGAGGCTAGGTGCTAAAAGGTATGTTAATTAAGCTTGAGAAACCAAGTTGCGGTTGTGAGATTAGAACCTACAGAGTATGATGTAAAGTTGCCTGAAGGTCTGGAAAAATAAGATTGACAGCTGTATCTTGTCTTAGTCCCCTCCTAGCTTTGTGTAAAGTACCTCCCCTAAATAAAAGGAAGGTGCAGAACGAATCCAGGGGCATTACGACTGGCAAGGAGTGTGTTACAGCATGCAAGGGGTACAGTCCAGCCTTGCAACCATACTGCCTGTTTAGCTAAGATGTTTACTATGCAGGATATTACGGCCTTCGTGGCTGAGATGTTTGCAATGCAGGATCTGCCTGATGCCAGTCCAGCATTCACTCTGGTTTCGGAGTGTCTCTTTGTCTCTCTCTTTGCGTCTCTGTGTCTCTTTTGCTATCTCTATCGCCGCTGGATCTCCCCCCCTCGTGAACCAAACACTCGTGAACAACACAGCTATGTCGAGACAAGTCCCTGGCAGATTTCCTTTTCAGAGCTGCTCTTATTAGTGTACAAAAATTCAACAGATTTCTTTATATTGATCTTGTATCCTATGACTTTGCTGAATCATAAATGAATTTCAATAATTTTCTTGCTGATTCTTTGGGATTTTCTGTGTATAGGATCATATCATCTGAAAATAGAGTACTATTTCTTTGCCAATTTGTTATGTGTTAGAAAGTAAGTTCTGACTCATAGCAACCTTGTATAGGGTTCTTAAGGAAGTTAATGAATTTGGACTGCTGAAATGTCAGCTAGCACTCCAATTCTTAGTCCAGTGCCATACCAGACCAATTTGTATGCTTTTAATTTCCCCTCCTTGCCTTACAGCTCTAATACTTTCAGGGAATACCAGCGTGGCATTATAGGATAAACACTGGACCACAAGTTTGGTTTTAATTGCAAGGTCGAGGGTTCAAACTCACCAGTTGCTCCTAGGAAACCCTATTCAGGGTTGCTATGCATTGTCTGTCAGTTTGTCATACTATGGTGGCTTGTGTATTGCTGTGACTCTGGAAGTTATGCCACATGTATTTTAAATACCAGCAGGGTCACCCGTGGTGGACAGATTCAGGTGAGATTCCAGATGAAGGCAGACTAGGAAGAAGGAGAGGGAGAGATGGGCTATTTCTGAATATTTAGTCACTGAAAACCTTATGAATAGCAGTAGAACACAGTCAGTGCCAGAATACTAAATATTGAATGATAAAGGCCACCAGAATATTGTCAGATACAGTGTGGGAACATGAGCCTCTTGGGTTGGAAGGCTCTCAGAAACAATTGGGAAAGAACTGCCTTCTCAAAGTAGAGGTGACTGTGATGATATGAATGAAATAAATCTTTCAAGACCTTCATTGCTGATGGGAAACAACTCAAAATGAAGAGAAACAGCTGTAAACATCCATTAATAATTGTAACATGGAATTACTAAGTTTGAATCTAGGAAAATTAGAAATTGTCAAAAATGAAATGGAACACATAAATATCAGTATCTGAGGCATTAATAAGCTGAAATGGACTGGTACTGGTCATTTTGAATGTAAAAATCAGATGGTTAACTATGCCAGGAATGAAAAGTTGAAGAGGAATGGTGTCACATTCATCATCAAAAAGAATATATCAAGATGGACCTTAAAGTACAGTGCTATATGCAATAGGGTAATATACATACGTATACAAGGAAGACCTGTTAATACAACTATTATTCAAATTTATGTGCCAATCACTAAAGCCATGAGATTGAAGAATTCTACCAACTTTTTCAGTCTGAAATTAATCAAACATGCAATCAAGATGTGTTGATAATTACTGGCAATTGGAATGCAAATGTTGAAAACAAAGAGGAAGGATCAATAGTTGGAAAATATAAACTTGGTGATAAAAACAATGTTGAGATCACATGATAGTATTTTGCAACACCAATAATGGCTTCTTTATTGCAATACCTTTTTAACAACATAAAAGATGACTATACACATGGACCTTACCAGATGGAATACACAGAAATCCAACTGGCTACATCTGTGGAAAGAGTTGTTGGAAAAACTCTAAATCAAAATAAGACCAGGGGCAGACTGTGGAACAGACCATCCATTGCTGATAAGCGAGTTCAGATTGAAGCTGAAAAAAATTAAAATAAGTCCACAAGAGCCAAAATATCAAATTGAACATGTCCCACCTGAATTTAGAGATCATCTGAAAAACAGATTTGATGCATTAGGCACTAAAGATCGAAGATCAGAAGATCTTTGGGATGACATCAAGAACATCATGCAGGAAAAAAGCAAAAGGCCATTAAGATGACAAGAAAGAAGGAAAGGCAAAAATGGATGTTAGAAGAGACTCTGAAATTTGTTCTCCAGCATAGAGATGCTAAAGCAAATAGTGGAAGTGAGGAGGTACTAGAGCTAAATAGAAAATTTCAAAGGTCAGCTTGAGAAGACAAAGTCAAATATTATAATGAAATATGCAAAGACCTGAATTATAAAGCGAAAGGAAAGAAGATGCTCAGCATTTCTCAAGCTGAGGGAACTGAAGAAAAAAATTCAAGGATTGACTTGCTATATTGGATGATTCTATGGGCAAACTATCAAATGATGCAGAATACATCAAAAGAAGTGGGAGGAATATACAGAGTCACTGTTCCTAAAAGATATGGTCGATGTTCAGCCATTTCAAGAGGTAGCATATGATACTGAAGGACAAAGTCCAAGGTGCTCTTAAGGTATTGGCAAAAAAACACAAAAAAAACTAGGCACCAGGAATTGATGGAATACAAACTAAAATCCTTTAATAAACTGATGTGGTACTGGAGGCACTCACTAATCTATAACAAGAAATTTGGAATACTACCTTGCCAACTGATAGAAGAGATCACTATTTGTGCCCATTTGAAACAGAGGTGACCTAATGGAATGTGGAAATCATCAGACAGTATCATTAATATCGCATGCAAGTAAAATTTTGCTTAAGATAATACAAAAACTGCTGCAACCATACATTCACAGAGAACTTCCAGAGGTTTAAGACAAACTCAAAAGAGGACATGGAATGAGGAAGACAATTTTTCATGTGAGATAGATTTTGGCTGAAAGCAGAGAATACCAGAAAGGTGTTTGTTGTTGTTGTTGAATTGGTTTCTACCCATAGTGACCCTGTATAAGGTTTCTGGGGGAGTGTCTGGTGATCTTGATACTCCTACCTTGAGGATCAAATGGACTTTGCAGCCCAGCACATTAACCCACAGTGCCACAGCAGGACTCCAGAAAGATGTCTGCCTGTGCTTTATTGACTATGCAAAGGCTTACAATTGTGTGGATCATGACAAACTGTGGACAACATTGCAATGAATGAATATTCTGGAAAACTTAATTGTGCTCAGGAGGAACCTGTACATATACCAAGACACAATTGTTTAAACAGAACAAGGGAACACCAAACGGTTTAAAATCAGGAAAGGTTGCGCCCATGTTGTATTCTTTCTCTGTTCTTACTCAATCTGTATAATGAGCAAATAATCTGAAAAGCTGAATTATATGAAAAAAAATATGGCATCAGGATCGGAGGAAGACTCATTAATAACCTGCAATATGCAGGTGATATTTTGCTTGCTGAAAGCAAAGAGAATTTAGAATACTTACTGATGAAGGTCAAAAACTGCAGCCTTCGTTATGGGTTGCACCTCAATGTAAAGAAAATAAAAATCCTTATAACTTGACCAATAAACAACATCCATACGGAGAAAAGTTTGAAGTTGTGAAATATTTCATTTTGCCCTGAATCAATCATCAGCACTCATGACAGCAGCAGTCAAGAAATCAAACCTTGTATTGCATTGGGCAAATCTGATGCATAAGACCTCTTTAAAGTATTAAAGAACAAAGATATCAGTTTGGGGACTAAGGTACATCTGACTAAGGTGCAGTAACCTCATATGTATTTGAAAGTTGGACAGTGAATAAGGAAGACTGTAGAAGAATTGATGCATTTGAGTTATGGTGTTAGAGAAGAATACTAAAAGTACCATGGACTGCCTAAAGAACAAACAGATCTACGTTGGATAAAGTACAGCCAGAATGCCCTTTGGGAGCCAAGATGGTCAGACTTTGTCTTTCATACTTCAGACAGATTATCAGGAGCAGCCAATCTCTGGAGAAGGACATTATATTTGGTGAAGTGGAGGGTATGAGAAAAAGAGAAAGACCCCCCCAATGAGATGGATTTCCACATTGTCAGCAGCAATAGGCTTGGGAGTAGCAACACTTGTGAGGTTAACATGGGACAGGGCAGTGTTTTGTTCTGTTGTGTATAAGGTTGCTATGAGTCAGTACTGACTGGATGACACCTAGTAACAATGAGTCAGACCTGACTCGAAGGCATTTAATAAAATACTTCTAACACAATATTGAATGGACGTGGAGATCAAGGACATCCTTGTCTGTCTCCTGTTTTCAAACACAATGCTTTCAGTGTCGCTACATTGAGAGCAATGTTGGCTGTTGGTATTAGTGTTTATACTTTTAATTATGTTGAGGAATTTCCCTTCTATTCCTATTTTGTTGATTGCTTTTATTAGGAATGTGTGCTGAATTTTGTCAAATGCCTTTTCTGCATCAATTAATATGCTCATGTGATTCTTTTCCTTTGTTTTGTATATAATGGATTACATTGTTTTTCTAATATTGAACCACACTTTCATCACTGGTATGAATCCCACTTGGTCATGATGTATTATTTTTTGATGTGTTGCTGAATTCTATTGGCTAGGATTTTGTTGAGAATTTTTGAAGCTATGTCCATGAAACATACTGATCTATAATGGTCTTTTCTAGTGATGACTTAGCCTGGTTTTTGTATGAGAGTTATGCTTGCTTCATAAAATGTATTCAGGAATTTTTCATCCATTTCTATGTACTGAAATAGTGTAAGTAGAACTGGTGTCAGCTTCTCTCTGAACGCCTAGTATAATACACCAGCAAAGCCATCTGTGCCCAGATTTGTCTTTTGTTGGATGGTTTAAATGCATGATCAATGTCTTCTTTTGTTATGGGTTTGTTCAAGTTTTCTAATTCATTATGTGTTAGTTTCAGCGGTTTGGTTTTGTTGTTCTGAATATTGGCCCATTTCTTACAAATTTTCTGATTTATTGGAGTACAGTTCCTCATAGAATTCTGTTATCATTTTTATTTCCATTGGTTCTTTTGTGACATCACCTATATTGTTTATAATACATGTTTGCTTCTTCTTTTATTTTGTTAGATTTGTCGATTTGTCAATGTCACTAATCCTTTCAAAGAAAGAACTTCTTGTCTTGTTGATTCTTGATATTTTTTTTTTTCTAATTCATTTATTTCTGCTGTAATTTTTATTATTTCTTTTCTTCTGTTAACTGTAGGCCTACTTTGCTGGTCTTTTTCTAATTATTAGAGATGTGTTAATGTGTTGATTTTGGTTCTGTCTTCTTTTTGGATTTTGTGTTTATTAATATAAATTGCCCTGCTACTTTAGATTTTGCTGTGTTCCAAAGGCTTTGGTATGCTTTGTTTTCATTCTTATTTGATTCAAGAACTTCTTGATCCCATTGTTTTTTTTATCTATTTCCTAGTAACTTTTTAAAGTTGTGTTATTCAATTTCCATATATTTTACTTTCTACCTTGATTTATCTATTGTTAATTTCTCATTTTAAAGCATTGTTATATGAAAAGATGGTTTGCAGTTTTTCAATTTTTTAAATTATTAATTCTCACTTTGTGGTCTAGCATGTAGTCTATTTTGGGAAATGTGCCATATGCACTAGAAAAGAATATGCATTGTTCTGTTGTTGGGTTGTTGTTGTTATTAAGTGCCATCAAGTCAGTATTGACTCATAGCAACCCTATGTACAACAGAGGGAAACACTGCCCTGCTCCGAACAACATCACAATTGTTACCACATTTGAGCCCATTGTTGCTGCCACTAGGCCAATCCATCTTGCTGGAGGTCTTCCTCCTTTTCTCTGACACTCCACCTTACCAAACATGATATCCTTCTCCAGTGACTGGACCCTCCTCACAATATGTTCGAGGTATGAGAGAAGGCCATCCTGGCCTCCAATGAGCACTCTGGCTGTACTTCTTCCAAAACAGATTTGTTTATTCTTTTGGCAGCCCATGGCACTTTCAAGATTCTCCTCCAACACCATAACGCAAAAGCAACAATTCTTTATTGTCTTCCTTATTCACTGTCCAGCTTTCCCATCTATATGAGGTCATTGAAAATACCATGGCTTGGGTCAGGCGCACCTTAGTCCTTAAGCTGACATCTTTGCTCTTCAACACTTTAAAAAGATCTTGCACAGCAGATTTACCTAATGCAAAATGTCGTTTGATTTCTTGACTGCTGCTTCCATGAGTGTTGGTAGTTGATCCAAGAAGAATGAAGTCCTTAACAACTTCAATTTTTTCTCAATTGATAAGAATATTGTTTATTTGTCCAGTGGTGAGGATTTTTTGTTTTCTTTACATTGAGATGCAATCCATACTGAAAGCTATGGTTTTTGATCTTCATCAGTAAGCATTTTTAGTCCTCTTCACTTTCAGGAACGGAGGTATCATCTGCATATCTCAGGTTGTTAATGAGTCTTCCTCCAATCCTGATGTCACATTTGAGTACTCTGTAAAAATCTGTGAGCTCAAGTTAATTGATGGTGTTGTTTAGTTATTTTATGTCTTTATTGAGTTTTGCCCTTCATTGAAAGTGATGCATTAAAATCTCCTACCATGGCATGGTGTAACAGGATAATGAGCTGGACCCACGGTCAGTTTGAACTGCACGGTTGGTGGTTCAAATCTACCAAATACTCCTTGGAAACCATAAAAAGGTTGCTATGAGTCGAAACTGATTCAACAGCACTTAACAACAACAACAAATGCGGTGCTATTAGGTCAGCACCGGACTGTAAATCACAAGGTGAGCAATTCAAACCTACCAGCTGCTCCTTGGAAATCCTATATAGGATCACTATGAGTTGAAACTGACTGAATGGCACTTCATAACAGCTATTATTATAGAGTTGTCTAGTTCTTTCTTCAGTTCTATTAGAGTATTATTTATGTATTTTGAGGCTCTTTTATTGGGAGCATAGATATTTTTATGGTTATGTCCTCTTGTTCAATTGACCCTTTAATCATGAGATAATGTCTTTGTCTCCTATGCTGGTTTTTGCTTTAAAGTCTATTTTTCAAATTGTAATTTGTTGTTGTTGTTAAGTGTTGTCAAGTCGATTCCAACCCATAGCAACTCTGTATAGGATTTCCAAGGAGCAAGTGGTGAGCTTGAATCACATACCTTGTGGTTCAAACAACTTTGCAGTCTGATGCATTAGCCCACAGAGTCACACCAGGACTCCAAATTTCTTTAA
>NW_006408576.1:3091054-3092409 GCF_000296735.1 Chrysochloris asiatica
TTCCAACACAGATCTGTTGGTTCTATGGGCAGCCCATGGCACTTTCAATATTCCCTTCCAACACCAAAACTCATTTGGACAACTCCAATCATTTAGAAGTACCCAAATATAATTCTCTTGAATTCTGTTTCAGATAGTTCCAATGCTTTCTTTATTTCCAAAAACATTTTACTAGCTTTACCTCTTGGTCATTTGTTTGAGCCATTCTGTCTTGTTTTTTCTCATGTGAACTGAAATCGTCTGTTGCTTCCAAGACATTGTGGTGATGTTGTATTTGTATTAAATTGATGATTATATGTTGGTGTATCTGAAGCATTCACCAACTGCCTCCTGTTGGTTGTGTTTAGGGGATGAAAACTTGTATACCATTGTCTGATCACTGTGCAGCTCAGTTTAGGATGGGCTAAACTGATACTGCTTATTGTTATAGATCAGGTATATAGCAGATGGTATTCACTCTTGTCTTCTTGGTAGGGTTGTAGAGGGCAGAGTAGTGGCTGCATTGTATTGGCGCAGTTGCTGTCCCTTGTTAGATGTGGCAACAAGAGAAAACATACATGCCGGAAAGAAGGAAAATAAGCAAGCAACAACAGCAAATAAAGAAAATAGTAAAGTCGGGAAAAAAGAAGGCAACAGCTGGAAAAAAAAATACAAAGACTCAAGAGAAAGGAAAAAAATTAAAATATGGGAGAACAAAATTAACTTAAACTAAAAATGTTTAAATAAGAGAGACTAGAAAAGAACTAATCACAATAAGAGAAAGAGATGAGTAAGAGGGAAAGAGATCAGAGAGTAGTAAAGAAAAACCAAGAGGAAAGAAAGAAAAAGAAATAAACAGCAGCTGTTGGTAAACAAAAGCAGAAAGAAAACAAGAAAAAAATGAAAATGGTGACAGAATGGATAAAATGCAAGGGTCTATAAAGAAAGGAAGAAGAGGAAGAAAGAATAAATAAAAACAATAAAAGGAAAAACACCAGGGCAGCTTACAGATTCTGACAGGGGTCTCCTGTCAACCAGGGAGGTAAGGTTGAGACAGTAATGGTCTGGCCCTAGATGGAATGCCCACAGGGCTAAGTGTTGTCTGTTCTAGACATTCATTCTGGGAGTAGATCCTGCAGACCTCAGATCAGCAGGGGGATCAGTGTATTTCTGTGCTTAAGGGAAACACAGTGTGAGAGGTCCTGCTAATCTAGGGCTTTTCAGAACCAGTAGGCTACACCTGATTCCATGGGCCACATTAGTACTGCTAACATCCCACTCCCACCAACTGTAGTGTATTAAGGTGGAGGCTGGCCACAGCCATGGTCTCCAGGATAATGTTGTTGTTTAGTGCTGTCGAGTCAGTTTCAACTCAT
>NW_006408576.1:3092894-3093665 GCF_000296735.1 Chrysochloris asiatica
AAAAAAATGTGCTCCTTTCTCTCTGCCAATAAGCAGTGTACTTCTGTTGATGGTGAAGATAAGGTGATAATCTTATCTTCACAATCACCCTTGAAAGTTCAAGAATCACCTATCTCTTCCACTCCTCCTCCCACATGTCTATTTAACTGCTTCTCCTAGTGAGGGTAAGTGCAGGACTAGCCAGGGTAGATTTTATAGGATTGGAGCAGGACTCATATGAACTCAGGTTCTGGAGTTAGTGCCGATAGCTCACCAATTCTCTGATGGGCTCACAACTGTGTTACTCACCTCCGTGGAGCTGCAACCACAGAGTGGGAGCTTCATTGCTGGTGTATGTGGGTGATGGCCAGCCATGACTTGGTAACCAGGAGAGTATGGGAAATTAAAAAAAAAAAAAAAATCACACCTTCATCTCCATAAGTCAACAGTATATTTCTGTATTCCCAATATGTTATCTTTTTTCTGAAGTTACTCACAAAACCTTAAGATGGCCAAGCCCTGTCTAGTCTGCTGGCACAGGCAACTTGCCAGTCTGTCTCATTTTTTCCCACATTGGTTCAGTTTTCTCTCCTAGTAGGCATTCAGTCTACTTCTGTATCTCTTTTTCTGAAGTTCAGGGTTCAAGGACTGCCATCTGCATTTGTTTCATTTGTTTTTTTGTATCATTGTTATAGAGGGGTTGTTATTGACTTGTCTATTATCTTGCCACTTCCTGTGGAGGAAAATAATTTTACTCCTCAAGAAATTCCCAGTGTAAAAGGAGAAAAAAAA
>NW_006408576.1:3095510-3116163 GCF_000296735.1 Chrysochloris asiatica
TTGGCTAAGTGGCAGCATCAATGGGCTCAGGTGTGGCAACAATTGTGAGGTTGGCCCAGGACCGAGCAGTGTTTCATTCTGTTGTGCATAGGGTCACTATGAGTTGTTACTGACTCGATGGCACCTAACAACAACACAAAAAGAAGTGGAGTCCTGATGTTGTGCTGTGGGTTAATGTGCCAGACTGCAAAGCCGGTTAAACTGTAAGGTCAGCGGTTCAAGCTCTAGCTGGTCCTCGGAAACCCCATACAAGGTTGCTATGGATTGGAATCCACTCAACAGCACTTAACAGCAACAACATAGAAAAAACTATGGGGTCATGGATGAGGCAAGTTAACTTTAGGATGCAGAAGAAAGAAAGATTCAAGGGTATTTAAAAGACAATCTGAGCATCTCCAGTCCTTCTTTCACTATTAATTTCAACCAATTCTGATTGATATCCAACAGTAACTATAGTCAGCCTGTAGGTCTTATTGTTCACATTCATTGCAATACTTAGTTATACTTGATGACACAGTTCTTAACAGATTCCTATATATTGTTCTACAAGAAAGTCTTTTAGATTTTAGTCCATGGTTATATAATCTTTTTTATTCTCCATGCCCTTTATGTTCAATCTCATTAACAAAACTTTTCACTTTTTAGAGTAAGAATCCTTCTTTTGGAGTTGTTGTACAGTTGCTGTTGCATAGGGTTTCTGAGGAGCATCTGGTGGATTTGAACTACCATCTTGCAGTTCAAATTGATCGTTCAGTCTATTGCTTATATGACAGTACTCCACCAGAACTCCTTTTGGAGTTATTCTCCTACAATCTTACGACTTTGAGTAAGAGTATTTAACCCTTCTAAATCTCAAACTCAGTAACTCCAAAACAGAATTGATTATAATGACTGTTTCAAAGTGCTGATGTGAACATTAAGCGTCAATTGTCCCTGGCAAGGTCTGATTCTGTGTATATCTGCAGTAAGGACCAGGTGTTATTATGACAGCCAAGTTCCTTTCATAGTGTATAGAACACTTTCACAGCCAGTACCTTACTTGATTTTTCATAAGAAACCTGGAAATGAGACAAAAGATTCTTTTTTTTTTTTTAGATTTTTATGTTACAGATGAGGAACCAGAATCTAGTGTCTCCTCACTTCCACATCAATGGTTTTCTCACTCAACAATGATACACATAAAAATTATTTAACTCTTTGCCCATTATTTTTCTAAAGAAAGCACATTATCATAGATCATTGAAAATTTTTAAAAGGTATACTTGTCCAAGAGTCAGAAAATAAGTTGGAGATGTGGGTGTTCTATAAACAGAGTAGAATCAAGGATGCAAAATAAAATGCTTTATTAGTCCAAAAAAACAAACAAACAAACAAACAAAAACCAAAAACAAAAACAAGGAGGCAAGAATTTGGAGATACTAACTCATAGCATATAGCACGCTAGCTTCTGCCTCTCCCAGACAAGTGACTCACCTGGGGAAAAGACAAGACTGGGGTGACAGAAATGGCTACCATGAACTGATTCATCACATAAAAAACTGAATACAGACAAGGAAATCAATCTAGGGTCATTCCTGGTCTTGAGTTTTTACTGTCTTTGAAGAAGGGCCCCAAAGCACTAAATGAACTTGTTTTTCTTTTTTCCTGGGCAGCTCCCCTTCAACGACTCGCTAACGGCAAGCACACAGTGTTTACCCTTTTACCGCTCTTCTGCTGCTTGTGGCACTGGGGACCAGGGAACTTTCTTTGGAAACCTCTCAGAGTCAAACCCCAGACAACAGATGAACGGGTTGACCTCCTTCCTTGACGCATCCACAGTTTATGGCAGTACTCCCGCCTTAGAGAAGAAGCTAAGAAACTGGACCAGTGAGGAAGGGCTGCTCCGGATCAACCAGCGCTACCAGAACGGCAGACATCCGTACCTGCCCTTCACGGAGCCTCGGGGATCTTCACCCTGTGCTCAGGAGCCTGGTACGGAGAGCGCAGACCGGATAGAGTGCTTCTTGGCGGGAGATGGCCGTGCCAGTGAGGTCCTTTCCCTTACAGCTGTGCACACGCTGTGGCTGCGGGAGCACAACCGCTTGGCCATCGCCCTGAAGGCTCTCAATCCGCACTGGAGCTCAGACACCATCTACCAGGAGGCGCGCAAAATCGTAGGGGCCTTGCATCAGGTGCGCACAATTGTGGGAGCTCTGTTTCAAGGGTCAACTCTGGTGACTGGGTTACTTTAGTTTGAGCTTTATGGCTGGGCAGTGGTTATTCTACCAATAATACCAACAACAACAACAATTACTTATCGGTTTTAAATGAAGTGGAGTTGGTACCGAATCAATGACCCTGTACAGGGTTTCTGAGGCTGTAAATCGTTAAAGAAACAGAAAGCCTCACCTTTCTCCCTAAGAATGGCTGGTGGTATCGAACCACCAACCTTGTGGTTCGCAGTCTAGTGTTTATCCTATAGAGCCATTGCCCTCAAACAACAACTACTGCTGAACAATAAAAATAGGTTCAATTCACCAGGAGTTCATCCCTGTGTCAGGAGCCATTTCAAAGACTTGACAGGCTTTAACTCTTTTATTGCTCATAACAACCTTTTGCAGTGGGTAGGCATCTAGGATTTTGATATATTATTTACTTCATAAAATATTGTTACTAATTTTATTCACCTCACAGGGTTGATATGAAAAGTTAATGAATTATTTTCAATTATTGGCAGCCATTTCTTGTGTTCCTATTGAGTGTGAGGTCTTGTGTTGTTGCTGTGTGTCCCATCAAGAGGCTGTTAACTCATAATGACACCATGTGACGAAGTAGAACGGCCATATAAGATTTCCTAAAAATGCTCCATTGGGTTTTCTAGGCTGTAATCTTTATGAAAACAGACCAATAGGTCTTTCACTACTAACTCTTCAATTATCCTCAAAGCACTTAACTATTTAAGTCATGACAGCACCTTACATTACTCCTTAAGTTTTCACAATGACCCAATGGGAAGAAACTGAGTAGTATGGAATCTAAGTGTCTTCTCCAATGTCCCACTGGCTTCTCCAGAGTACACCAGTGCCCACCTGCTTTCTTCTCACTTTTACTACAATATGGTCCACACACCCAAGACACCACCAGAACCCGGAAGTCTCACTATACCAAGTATTAACTCTTTAATGGCTGGACAGTGGGAGAGTTGCTATGAGTTAGAACTGACGCAACAGCACTTAAAAACAATCTCTCATGAAGATAGATACAAAAGCTCTGAGTGAAACTTAACTTAAAGAATCCAACATCATATCAAAATCATCATGACTAAATGGGATTTATATCAAACATTCAAATACGAGTCAATATTAGAAAAACAAAGGAAAAGAACCACATGATCATAATGATTGATGCAGAAAAGGCATATTACAAAATCCAACACCCATTCCTGATAAAACACTCAATGAAATAGGAATAGAAGGGAAATTCCTCCACACAATTAAGTGCATATGTACAAAACCAACAGCCAATTTTACGCTCAATGGAGAGAAACTGAAAGAGTTCCCCTTGTGAATGGGAAACAAACAATGGTGCCTTTTATCAGCATTCCTATTCAATATTGTACAGGAAGTATTAGTCAGAGCTATAAGGCAATAAAGACATCCAAACTATCGAAGAATTAAAACACTCCCTATTTGCAGATGATAAGATCTTATACATAAAAAGTTCCAAAAACTCAGCAAGAAAATGATATGGAGATGTCATTCCAAACAACTCACTGGAACTCATTGAAACATTCAGCAAAGTGGCATGATACAAGATCAAAATACAAGGACATCAACATAAAACATCCTTTACATTAATAAGGAGAGCTCTGTAAAGGAAATCAGGAAAATAACCATTTTAAACAGGCACCCAAAAGATGAAATATTTAGGAATAAATATACCCAGAGAAACAAAAGACCTATACAAAAAAACCTACAAAACACTGCCATAAGAAATTAAAAGAGACCTACAAAAATGGAAGATCATAGCATGCTCATAGATTGTTGTTGTTAAGTGCTTTTGAGTCAGTTCTGACGCACAGTGACCCTGTATAGTGTTTCCAAGAAGCAGTTGGTGAGCTTAAACTGCCAACCTTATGGCTTAAACTGACCTTGCAGTCCAACGCATTAACCCACAGCACCACACTAGGACTCTATGCTCATGGATAGGAAGACTTAATATTGTGAAAATGTTATCACCACCTAAATGTTATCATCTATGGATCTAATGCAATTCCAATCCCGATTCCAACATCATTTTTTAAGGAGATTGAAAAATTAATCTCTTAGTTTATATGGAAAGAAAGAGACCACAGATGAGTGAAGCATTTCTTAAGAAGAATTATATAGGAGGCCTCTTACTGATCTCAAAACTGACTATAAAGGCACAGTAATCAAAAGAAATTGGCACAATGAAAGACACATAGACCAATGGAATAGAATTAAGAACCAGAAGTAAATCCATTTACCTACAGTCAGCTGATATTTAATATAGGACCAAAACACAACAAATGGTGCTGGAAAAACTATAAATCAAATTTCAGAAGAATATATCAAGACCCATATCTTATAACATATACAAAAATGAACTCAACATTTGCAAGTTTTGAATAGTTTATAATTTTGTTTTCATTTATTTTGTCCATTAGTTTTGTAGTGTTTTTCTTCTAAATTTCTTTCTGTGTTCTTGTTTTCCTCAATCTTTCTCTCAATCTGATGAAGGTAACTAAATATTATTCTTTGGAATTTTTGATCAGGTGGTTTCAATACCTTTTCTTCCTTCGAAAAGTTTTTAGCTCTGTATCTTGGTCACATGTTTGAGCTCCTCTGTTTTATTTCTTCATGTGAACTAAATGTGCCTGTTGTCTCTGAGTTTTTGTGGTGCTGTTTCATTTGTATTTAATTGGTTGTTGTATATTGGACTGATTCTTAGGCACTCACTGTCTTCTGGTGGGTGTGGTTAGAGAATGCTTAAGTCTGCATGTGTCTTCATTCACTGTCAGTACTGCTCAGTTTAGGGTAGATTTTGCTGGTGTTGGCTGCTATCATTGATCAAGTGGTATTGTAACAATATTGACTCTTGCCCAGTGCCAGTTGCTGTCTCCCATCAGTTGGGACAAAAAGAAAAACCACATACACACAAACATATTCAAGAAAACAAAACAAAACAAGCAAGAAAGCAATGGTGAAAAAAAGAAAATTACACAAGAGAAAAAATAAAAACAGGCAGCAGCAAAGAAAAGAACATAAAATTTCAAAGAGGGAAGAGGGAAAGGTGAATAAAAATGTGAAAGATAAATACAAAAGAGAAAATAGAAAGAAAGAAAGAAATATTAAATAAAGGAAATATCAAAGAGAAAGAAACCAGAGAGTAGTAAAAATATCAAGTGTAATAAAAGAAAGAAGAAGAAAAGGGAGAGAAAGAAAAATATAAGAAAAGGAAAAAAGAAAATAGAAATAGAGAGAGGATTAAAAAATAGACAGGGAAAGAGAAAGTAAAAAAACAGGAGAGAGAATAAACAATCAAAGGAAAAACTAGGGCAGGTGCTGGGCCCAGAGAGAAGACCACTTTGGAGGGATTCTGCCAGTCAAGGAGCTAACAAGTTGGTTGGGGGGAGGGACAGGGCATTCCTGGCTCCTATAGATCTGGGTTGGAATTCCTATAGATCTGGGTTTTGTGTATGTTCAGAGCACCCAATCTGGAATTAGTTCATTCAGGCCCCAGTGATAGACTAAGTCAGGCTCTTAAAGACCCAGAGGGAAGCAGGGGACAGGGCAACTAGTTATGAGATTTCCTGTTACTCTAGGGTTGACTGGGACCAGCTCTGCAAGTTCTGCAAATCTGAAGCAGAGCTCACCTGAAGCCAGGCACTTAATTCATAACACATGGCTCACAGCTGCATTGCTTCAACATCCGGGAGAGAAGGGGCTGTGCTTGGCACAAATGAGGGAGAGAGTTGACCATTCCTCTGGTCACCAGCAGTATTTGGGGGAACAAGAAAGAACCACACCTTTCTTTTACCAGTCATTAATGTTCATGTGCATATTCAGTACTTCCAAAGTGCTCCTAAACGTTCACCTGTCTGTCTCCTTTTACAACACTCTGTTCAACTTCTCCAACTAGTAAGCAGTCAATCCACTTTTCCATCCTTCCTGCTGAGGCTCAGGGTTCCAGGATTATCATCTAGATCTGTTTCATTCTTTCTCTCCAATCATTGTTGCAGAGGGTCTGTGTAGTGTGGCTACCAAGTCCCTTCTTGCTGGAAGTCCACCATTATCTTTTAGTTCCATTTTTTTTTCCCAAGAACTATTTGAAGCCTTCTTATATTAGTTGAACAGCAACAGTGATTAAATAGGTGTGTGTGGTGTTTTTACGCATGTGTGTGAAAGAAGAAGTACAATCAGAATGCCCACTAGAAGTGAGGATGGTGAGACTTTGTCTCACTTCCTTTGGGCATGTTATGGGATGTAAATTATTTACAGTATGTCCCAATATTAGCTCTTGCACTTATAAATTGTTGTTAAGTTCTGTCTAGTCAGTTCTGACTTATATCGACCCTATATAGGGTTTCCAAGGAACTGCTGGTGGGTTTGAACAGCCAACCTTGTGGCTTATCTAATTAGAAATAGTGTAATTCTGGAATTATAAGAATCCAAACTGATCTGAAAACAATGACATTTGGATGTCTAGTGTCAGTAAATTAAATAATAATAACAAAACCATTAGCAGAAATTGCTTCAGTATTTTGTATTTACCTTCCTCCATCTATTTTCTGGGGTTTGTTGTTGTTGTTGTTGTTGTTCACATTCTTTTTTCATGGTTTTATATTTCACTTTCTTTTGTGTGTCTTTAATCAATAGCACCTCTGTAGTACTTTTTACAAATACCTTTGAAACCTCAAAATAATAAATTACATTTAATGTGTCAATAAAACCACTACTGAGACTTTGAACTGTATGTGAAAGACAGTGTTCACCTGGAAAGACTGTCATTTTCCTCTCTGTAGTATTATTGACCTACAGTTTGGTAACTTTATGATCTGAATCACTCTCTTCCCGAACAAATTAGATAATTAAAAGAACTATCAGGACACACTTTAAGTACATATATGTATATATACTCCCTCCTTTCCAATAAAAGCCAAGATAGACCTTTCCGCTTCTGATATTCCCTATTAAAACTAAAATGTGGGAAGTTTTGAGTCAGGACAACAAAATCCGTGTCCCTCTCCTCCATCTGTCTACTCTAATTCTCACTTTGCATTTATCAAGGTTGAACTCCAAACACAGCTCCATTATGTAAATATCTCCATCATCTGTTCTGAGAAATGTAGCTCTTCTGATTTCCTATAAGGTACAAAGGAGCTCTGGTAGCGTAGTGGTTACGAATCTGGCTGTGAACTGCAAGGTCAGCAGTTCGAAACTACTAGCTGCTCCGCAGGAGAAAGATGAGGCTTTCTGCTCCTGTAAAGATTTACAGCCTCAGAAACCCTGTACAGGGTCACTATGGGTCGGAACTGACTCCACGGCACATCACCACAAAGGACTGATTAAGGTATCATCCCTTCGCCCTAGGATAGACTACCTTCTGCTCTCAATTTTTTGTATTTGTTTGTTTGGGTCTCTTCCTCTGCTGATTCCCTACTGGGTGTGTGAATGCAGACATCACTTCTGTTCTGTATCCCTCACAGTAACTTGTATTTAGGAAAGGCTCAGTAAAACACTCTCTTATTGGTTTAAGATCCCTAAAGGATTCCCTATTCTACACCCTATATCTTGTGATAAAAGAATTGAAGTTCTCACTTTAATAGCAATCACAGTGTTTATCTATGGTGGTGTGCTGTAGAGTCAGTTCCGACTGTACAGGGTTTACCGAAGTTGTAAATGTTTACGGGAGCATAAAGCTTCATATTTTTCCTGCAGAACAGCTGGTAGTTTCAAACTACTGACCTTGAGGCTAGCAACCCAACTCATAACCAATACGCTACCAGAGGAATATAGATACAAATGCTCATTTTGACAGGATGATCTGTGACCTATGTACAGGAAGAAAGTAAGAAATTATATATACATTTTAATGCCAGAATTATTGGTGTTAAGTGCCCATCAAGTCGGTAACAATTCACAGCAACCTTATGCACAGCAGAACGAAACACTGCCGGATCCTGGACCAACCTCACTATCGTTGCCACACTTTAATGCTGTCACTTTGCCCTTCCATCTCACTGGGGGTCTTCCTCTTTTTCTCTGACTCTCCACCTTACCAAACATGATATCCTTCTCCAGAGACTGGTTCTTCCTGACAATATATCCAAAATAGGAGAGATGCAGTTTGGCCATCCTGGCCTCCAAGGAGCACTCTGGCTGCACTTCTTCCAACATAGATCTGTTGGTTCTTTTGACAGCCCATGGCATTTTCAATATTCTCCTCCAACACCATAACTCAAAAGTATGAATTCTTCTACAGTCTTCCTTATTCACTGTCCTACTATTGCATTCATATGAAGCTATTGAAAATACCAAGGCTTAGATTGGGTGCACCTTAGTCCTCAAGCTGCATAGATTTGAGGAAAAGAAAGTAGGAATTATCAGAGTCTGGGTTTGTAGGTCTGAGGGGTGTAAACACTATGCCTTCTAAAACAACTGATTTGAATATTTCGTACTTATCAGCTCTTTTTCCTCCTTAACTATCTGATAATAGCTATCAGGCAGGGTTGTTGTGTTTTTTTTTTTGAAAACTGCCTTTATTTTCCCAGATCCCTGGGGACTAACAAAAATTTTAATTAGGACTTCTCTGAGGCAAGGCCTGATCTCCAGTGTAACAAGACTACTCTCCCCACCCCACTCCCACCCTCCTGGCATTCCAGTCTGAATGAGGTAGATAAGCTCCCTAGAGAGGGCACCCCACATCCTCAGGGAAGAGGAGACCTCATTTGCTGAAACCTAACTAATGATTTTTGCAGCAGCTGACAAGTCCTTCTCAGATGACTGCTCTTCTCAAAGAATTAGAGATAGGATGATAGAAAAATGAATGTTCTTTACCGATTGCTGAAAAGATTCTAGAAAGGATAGTTTCTGCCATGGGTTCTTTTTAGCATCCCATTCAGATCCCCTTTCCTGGCAGTAAACTTATCCTCTAGTGGCCTTGGATATTGACAGACAAAATCGTATAGTTTCCTTCTTCTCCAAGAACAGCTGTGGAATCTCCTACCTTTGCAGAAAAGACCCAGACCAATGACTGACCAAACCCCTTTACCTTGAGTCCAGAGCAATATGTTACAACTTAAGTTGCAGAGTTGTCTGCATGGTGGGGAGCAAAAAGAATGCTAGATTCCAGATAGCACCACATTCTTCATTCGGTTTTCTCCTGCTCAATTCTACTTCTTTCACTTTTACTTTTCTGAGAGCACTTCTCAGTAAACACTTAATAATCTCAGTCTTTAAAGAAACCAGCACAGGACAGTTTTATATGTTGACTAACTGGAGATTTGTAAGAAAACAAATGTTGAGTGATTTTCTATATAGAGCAGGGCAGTAATATTGAGAAGAGAATTGAAAATCATGATGTTTTAATTGAGGGGACTGAGCCCTGGTGATTCAACAATTAAGTTCTCAACTACTAAACAAAAGGTTGGTGGTTAGAACTCACCTGTTGACTCCATGGGAGCAATACCTCACAATCTGCTTTTCTATAAGAATTGTTATTGTTCTAATTGTGACTGTCAGAATTGTTAAGGTATAAATTTTGTAACAAAAAGGGAAGAGTAGCTAATCTTACAGTCCAGGAACAGAGGACCCTAGGCCCATCAAGGGAGAAGAGAACAAGTGGAATGTGGGACCCTATCCAGAGAAGCAGCAACACCAGAGTTGGAAACAGAGATAGGGACATGGAGAGAGGGAGCAGCTGAGGACTCTAGACTCATGGAAAGAGAAAGGCTGTGTGCTGGTGGCCAAGAAGCAAGCTTGCAGAATGTGCCCTTTGGTTGTTTAAATGATTATATATTCCTGAGTGTTTTTGTGTACATTCTCAACCCACCCCCCCGAAAAAAAAAGAGGGAATAGAAGCAAATACTGTGAATGATTATGCATGGATGAAACAGAGTATAAAACGATGTTCCCCTATGTAAACTATCACTCAATTCACAATAAAAACTTGAAAAACAAAAATGTCATTGTTGTTAAGTGCCATCAAGTAAATTCCAACTCATAGTGACCCTGTATAGAGTTTCGGAGGCTTTAAATCTTTGCAGGAGCAGAAAGCCTCATCTTTACCCCATGAAGCTTGAACCACCGACCTTACGATTTTCAGTCCAGTGCTTATCATTGTAAAAATTACAGCCTGGAAAAACTTATAAGGCAGTTCTACTCTTTCAGAGGAGTCCTAGTGTGACTCTGTGGACTAATGCGTCAGACTGCAAAGTCGTTTGAACTGCAAGGTCATTGGTTCAAGCTCACCAGCTAATCCTTGGAAACCCTATATAGGGTCACTATGGGTCCGAATCGACTTGATAGCACTTCACAACAACAACTCTTTCAGATGGGATTACTATGCACCTAACAACAGTCACAAATTGAGTTGAGGTACACTGAAAAGAATCATCATTTCACATTTGTTGATTTACATTGATTGTATCTTCAGGTCTTTTTGTTCTATCTCTTGCCAGACTATTGCAGTGGCGTCATGCATATTCTCTATTCCTCAGTCATTTTCCCCAAGTTACACACACACACACACACACACACAGTTTACATCCTATAGATACAAAAATTATTTCTGCTTAAGCACTTCTCAGAGAATTTGTTTATATATATTATACTTGCTATCGTGTGGTGCTGTAGGATCAGCACTGGACTGTGAACCACAAGATCGGCAGTTCAAACCTACCAGCTGCTACTTGGAAACCCTATACAGGGTCTCTATGAGTCAGAACTGATTTGATGACAATTAACAACAACAACAATGGTATATATATAGCATTTCCTAAAAATATTTATCTACAGAATGTTTCTTTCAGAGAAATCCTATTGCTATCTTCACACCCTGTTTTGTCCCATGTAATGTTCCTCAAGACAATTAGTCTAAAGACCTCAGCTTCAGTCAAGTAAAAAGACTTGAACGTGTGTTTTAGAACCTTCTTCAGTGAACCTGGTTTTCAACAAGTTTAGAAAGACCTGGTCTAATCAGTGGGTAAGGAGCTTTGGTAGTGTAGTGGTTAAGAGTCGGGCTGCTAACCTCAAGGGCAGCAGTTTGAAACTGCCAGTGGTTCCTCAGGAGAAAGATGAGACTTTCTGCTCCCGTAAAGATTTACAGCTTCGTAAGCTTTATGCTGGGTCTCTATGAGTTGGAACCAACTCCACATAATCATCATAACCACCATAACCACCAATCAGTGGTGTATTTCAAGTCTTCAACAAAGCATACAAAGCCTTTTATTAACTGGTATACCTTCCTTTCAGCCATTTCACCTACCTTTCAGTCCCAAATAATTCGAACCCCAGCCAAGAGCAATAATTTCCATTCCCTGAGTAAACAGTGCCCTTTCTAGCTACTGCAAATGCTGTAACTTTCCCTGAAACCACTATAACCTTCCCTGCTGTCTGCAAAACTCACTTGAATAGCACCTTCTTTGGCAAGCATTCTCTTATTT
This sequence comes from Chrysochloris asiatica, assembly GCF_000296735.1. Taxonomy (NCBI): domain Eukaryota; kingdom Metazoa; phylum Chordata; class Mammalia; order Afrosoricida; family Chrysochloridae; genus Chrysochloris; species Chrysochloris asiatica. The sequence goes on from NW_006408576.1 coordinate 3,107,176, forward strand.
GTGCCATAGCTAAAGGAAGAGAGAAGTTAAGAAAACCTCACTGTATCACACATTCATTCTTGGGAGGTGTGAGCTCTAAAATAAAAGGGAGGACAAGTCGAGACCTTGTTGCCAGTAGGCTTAAGGCCAGCGAGACCCATCATAGAAAGAGTTTCATCTAACTCGCTTCCTGAAATGGAGGATAGTAAACTAGAGGAAATCAGAGTTATATGTGAGATTTATTAAAAGCTCCAGGTCACAAATAATGAATTTGTTCTTTATCTGTTAGGGTTTTGTTACATCCAATTATAGTAAAGCATCTAGCTGTGGAAAGAGTTAGGGTTTTGAACCTGGATGCAGTTCTGGGTCTCCCACTCACTAGCCATGTAGCCTTGGGAAAGTTAGACTTCATGGACCTTAATTAACTCATCAAGAAGATGAGATTAGTACTAGATATGTGAAGGGTTTTTGTGTTTATTACTAAATAATATATCATATATATATATATGTAAGAGTTAGAAAACCAAAAGGGAAGAACATGGTCAGTATTTCTCAAGATGGGGGAACTGAAGAAAAAAATTCAAGCCTTGACTTTTGTTATTGAAAGATTCACTGGGCAAATTATTGAATGATGCAGAATGCATCAAGAAAAGATGGAAGGAATACACAGAGTCATTGTACCAAAAGGAAATCAAGAGATACCATATGAACAAGAGCCAATGATACTCAGAGAGGAAGTCCAAAGTGCATTGAAAGAAGTGGCAAAGAACAAGGCACCAGGAATTGATGGAATAAAAATTGAAATATTTCAAGAAAGTGAGGCACCACAAGAGGCACTCACTCATCTCTGCCAAGAAATTTGGAAGACAACTATCTGGCCGACTGATTGGAAGAGATCAATATTTATGCCCATTCGAAAGAGAGGTGACCCAACAGAATGCAGAAATCATCGGACAATCTCTTTGATATCTCAAGCGAGCAAAGTTTTGCTAAAGGTAACACAGAAATGGCTACAATCATACATTGACAGAAAACTTCCAGAGGTTCAAGCTGGATTCAGAAGAGGCCATGGAACGAGAGATATCATTGCTGATGTCTGATGGATCTTGGCTGAAAGCAGAGAATATCAGAAGGATGTTTACCTGTGCTTTACTGACTACGCAAAGGCTTTTGATTGTGTGGATCATGACAAGCTATGGACAACATTGAGAAGTATGAGTATTCCAGAACACTTAATTGTACTTCTGAGAAATCTGTACCTAGACCAAGAAGCAGTTGTTCGAACAGAACATGGGAACACTGAAAGTTTTAAAATTGGGAAAGGTGTGAGACAGGGTTGTATTCTTTCACCATACTTATTCAACCTGTATGCTGAGCAAATAATACAAGAAGCTGGGTTCTATAAAGAAAAACGTGGCATCAGGATTGAAGGAAGACTCATTAACAACCTGTGATATGAAGATGATACAACCTTGCTTGCTGAAAGTGAAGAGGTCTTGAAACATTTACTTTTGAAGATCAAAGAGCACAGCCTTCGGTGTGGATTACATCTCAATGTCAAGAAAACAAAAATCCTCACCACTGGACCAATAAACAACATTCTTATCAATGGAGAAAAGATTGAAGTTGTCAAGACTTCATTCTTCTTGGATTAACTATCAACACTCACGGAAGCAGCAGTCAAGAGATCAGACGACGTATTGCATTGGGCAAATCTGCTGCACAGGAACTTTTTAAAGTATTGAAGAGCAGAGATGTCAGCTTGAGGGCTAAGGTGCGCCTGACCCAGGTCATGGTGTTTTCAATAGCCTCATATGGATGCAAAAGCTGGACAGTGAATAAGGAAGATCGTAGAAGAATTGATGCCTTTGAGTTGTGGTATTGGAGGAGAAAACTGAAAGTGCCATGGACTGCCAAAAGAACCTATAGATCTGTTTTGGAAGAAGTGCAGCCAGAGTGCTCCTTGGAGACCAGGATGGCTAAGCTTCGTCTCTCATACTTTGGACATATTGTCAGGAGGAAACAGTCACTGGAGAAGGATGTCATGCAGGGTAAGGTGGAGGGTCAGAGAAAAAGAGGAAGACCCCTAACGAGATGGATTGGCCAGGTGGCATCATTGATGAACTCAAGTGTGGCAGCAGTAGTGAGGTTGGCCCAGGATCGGACATTGTTTCGTTCTTCTGTGCATGGGGTCGCGATGAGTTGGTTCCGACTCGATGGCACCTGACAACAACAACAACAAATAAATATATACCATATCAATGATGATATTATTTTCTTATGTTTGTAAAAACGATAAAGAAGAAAGTGGTAAAGAAAGAGTTAATAAATAATATCCCTAAATTTTTCTATAACTGTGATTCCAAATCCAAATTTTAATACCACTCGTATATTCATGTTTTCTTATCATTGTGATAGTGATGAAGAAGAAAAACATTGAGGAAAGAAAAAGATGCAGAAAGAGTGTATAAAGTAATACACCTAATTTTTTCTATGACTATGATTACAAATACAATTTATATTCATGTAACATTTCTATGTGGCTGCCAAATATTATGTTTAATTATTTTTTTCTGTTATTTTTCATAATTGAGTAGAAACAAAGACTGTTTTTCCTGCAAAAATCTCAATGTCATAGTTTTTTTTAAAAATTATTGTCGATAGAATGCTTATTTCCCCTTGGCAAAAATTTATCTAAGTAGCATGTCAAACCCTGATTTTCTCTCTCTCAAAAGCTGAGGGGAGTATATAGATTAAGTTTCAAGTTACATTGAGTTACGGGCCTATAGAAATTGACAGTCTCGCTTTAAAACTCACTAGAATCTATTGTTCAATTTAAGAAACTGCAACTGGGTGCCTGCCATGTGCCACACACTGTGCCACACACTGTGCAAAATGTACAGATAATAAGAAGGCACAGAGCACAGCCTTGGTGTCCATAAGGAGCTCAGAGTCCACTATCCTAAGCAAGATATTTGCATTGATTTGATTGTACTAAGGGAAATTAAAAGATGTTTGTTTGCATTAACCCAGGCATAAGATAATAATTTAAAGGTCTTTGATGACCTGAATATTAAGGTGATTTAGAACATTTAAAATCATTGTGGTTGAAAGTTGTGAAAATCACCTCTTCTTTCAGGGATGAAAAAAGTGCAATTGACTAGAATTGACCTGCCCCTTTGCACTCCATTTTGACGTAAATAGTTCCCAGTTAATCCTGACATACAATCCCTCTTTTCCAGGCCACTGTTTGTTGAATACTAAGACCAGGATAAAATGAAGCTAATAGTACTAGTTGTTGTTGTTTTTATGTGGCATGGAGTCACTCCCAACTCATAGCAACCCTGTATACGGTCAAGGAGTGGCTTTTGAGTTTGAACCAGATATTGTGGTTCAAACTGACTTTGTGGTCCAGTGCTTATCCTATAGTGCCATATATAGTGACTTACCTGTTGCTTTGTTGCTGAAAACTGGATGTTCAGTATTACATACAGCAAGAGAGCTTCCAGGCTAAGATTGATTAGGAAGAAACACCTGTGATCTACTTCAAAAATTAACCAATGAAAGGTCAATGGATCATAACAGAGTAATCTCTGATATAGTGCTGGATGATGAGCTTCAAGGTGGTAAGGTACTCAAAATGCACAATGATCTTAAGCATATCAACAATTGTGACAGTAGTACAGAACTGGGCAACACAAACATTGGAGATGACTCAACAGCAACTAATAGCAACAGCACTGGCCAGTGTAGTAAATTCAGTGTTTAAAGTAAAAAGGTGGATTATGTGAATGTACAGGACTGACACCTGCTCTAGGTCAAGGAAACCTGAGAACAAACATTGTCACCCAAAGTATCAGGAAATATAACAGGGGATGAGAAACACAGGAACAGTCATGGAATCAAAAGATCTGGATGAGAACAAATAAGATGATGATTAACTTTTGGACAATAGAACCTTAGAGTACTAAGCCAAAAGAAGGAGCTATCCTCCAACTCCATCCTTAGGAGATGGGCAGAAAGAGGCAGGGAGCTGGTTGGAGCAATACATTAATTCAGACAATTCCCAGTTTTGGTTTTATTATATCTATCCCAGCCTCAACAGTTCATAGCAATCACAGCCCTATTGATGACTGAAGTACATAAAAACAATTGGGATTTAAAAAAAAAAAAATTGCCATGAAAATTCTGAAGAGCCACTTGGATAATTCAAATCTTTAAAGCTCCATTGGTTAGAACAAATGATGCTATTACTCCTGCTTTGGAAGTGAGCCATGGGAGAGTTTCTCATATTTTAGCTTAATAACTTACAATTGACATTTTGAATCATTATGGAGAAAGTGTTGAAGAGGGGAAATGCACTTTTCAGAGGTTTGACAAGGTCAAACACTGAAGATGCTAAGGATATATGAAAAGTAATCAGTTAAAAGGGTATTAGTTTGCTATGTGTAAGTAGCTGACTTTGGGGATTAGAGGAGATATGTCAACCTTTAACAGGAAATGCTTTCAGGATTTCCTTTGTCACCCTGTGTTTATTGCCATCCTCTGGGATCACAAGTTAAACTTTATGTAAGGGACAAAAGGAAGAATTGTCATTAAAATAGTTTACACTTAAATTTAAAGTTGTCTCATAGCCATAGGCTGAAATCAGAGAGGTCATTTTTCTTCTACTGTACTAAGAAGAAATCAACGAAGAATTTTAAAGGGAACAGAAGTTGATGCATATGCTCTGAATGTGAAAAATCACATTAACCTTATTGTCTCATCAGGAGAAGCCACTATGACATATTTGTTGTCTAAAATCTTTGCTCTTATAAATTTTATCTGAGATAGAGAGGCTGTGTCTGCATTATAAAATCATAACTACTCTCTCTAATGCTGATTTATAACTTGGTTACTTCTCACTGATCAATGAACCAGCACGGAGATTGAAACATCATTTTAGAAATATTTGGATAGGCCTTTTTCATTTATTGTGTGTCCAGGTCTTGAAGGTGAATGTATGTACAGCATTAGAATAGCACTCATTCTTTCAGCCAGGAAACAAACGCTCTTTTCAATCCTCAGTTCCTGATCTCACTTTAAAGCACCAAATAATGTGTTTATTACCAAACTGAAGTTATTATTTGGGAGGAATTTAGTATAAACATGTAAATAATATTTTAATATAATATACTTTTATGTCAAAAATAATCTAAGGAAATTAATAGTTTACCTTTCTAAACTGATCATGAAAACCTAAGTGATTTTTGTTCAGTAGTTTCTAAGAATAATTCTTATTGATTTGGAAGTAATTTTGATAGTTATTAATAAAAATATTCTCCTTAATAACTAAAACAAATTTATAACTGATCCTTACAGTATGATGTTGTTGTTGCCTTTGAGTCAGTTCTTTTTCGTAGTGATCCCATACACAACAGAAACACTGCCTGGCCCTGCCAATCCTCACAATTATTGTTATGTTTGAGTCCATTGTTTCTGCCACTGTGTCAGTCCATCTCATTGAGCGTCTTCCTCATTTTTGCTGACCCTCCACCTTGCCAAGCATGATAGCTTTCTTCAGGGACTAAACCCTCCTGACAACATGTCCAAAGAATGAGAGATAAAGTCTCGCCATCCTGACTTCTAAGGAGTATTCTAGCTGTACTTCTTCCAACACAGATTTGTTTCTTCTTTTGGCAGTCCATGATAATTTTAGTATTCTTCGCCAACACCATAATTCAAATTCAACGATTCTTGTACAGTCTGATTTATTCATTGTCCAACTTTCACATACATATGAGGTGATTGAAAGTACCATGGCTTGAGCCAAGCAAACTTTAGTCCTCAAACTGTCATCTTTGCTCTTAAACATTTTAAAGAGTTTTTTGCAAAATATTCACCTAATGCAATACATCTTTTGATTTCTTGACTGCTGTTTCCATGAGTATTGATTGTGGAGCCAAACAAAATGAAGTCTTTTACAAATTCAATCTTTTCTTTGTTTAACATGATGCTATTTATTTGTTCAGTTGTGAGGCTTTTTGTTTTCATTACATTGAGGTATAACCCCTGCTGAAAACTTTGGTCTTCATCAGTAAGTATCTTAATTCATTTTCACTCCCAGAAAGCAAGATTGTATTATTTACATAATGCAGGTTCTGAATGAATATTCCTCCAATCCTAATGGCACATTCGTCTATGTTTTCTCAGATTTACTCAGCATGCATATTGGAAAAGTATGATGAAAGGATACAACCCTGTTGAACACTATTTCTGATTTTAAACCATTCAGTAGCCCCTTGCTCTGTCCTAACAACTGCCTTTTGGTCTATGTGTAGGTTCTTCATGAGCAAAATTAAGCATTCTGGAATACTCATTCTTTGCAATGTTACCCAGATTGCTATGATGCCCACAGGCAAATGTGTTTGCATAGTCAACAAAATACAAGTAAACATCATTCTGGTGTTGTCTAGTTTTAACCAAGTTCCATCTTATGTCAGCAATGATATCCCTCATTCCATATTCTTATCTGAATCTAGTTTGAATTTCTGGCCTATTCCTGTTGATGTACTGCTGTAACCATTTTTGAATTATCTTAGGTAAAATTTTACTTGCATGTAGTATTGATAGCATTATTGAATGCTTTCTGCAGTCCCTTGGGTCACCTCTTTGCAATGGGCACACATACAGATCTCTTCCAATCACGTAGCTCTCTGTCAAATTTTTGTTATAGACAGGTGAGTACCTCCAGTGCTTCATCAGTTTGTTGAAATATTTCAATTCATATTCCTTGTTGCTGTTAAATGCCGTCGACGGGGTTCCAACTCATAGCAACTCTGTTTCTAAGGAGCGGCTGGTGAGTTTGAACCACATACTTTGTGGTTTTTTGCCAGTGACTTAAGTGCAATTTGAATTTTTTTTCAGTGCCATCAATTCTGGATCATATGCTAACTCTTGGAATGATTGATCATTGGCCAGTTCTTTTTGGTACAGTAAATCTGTATATTCCTTTGAATTTTTCTACCTCATTAAATATTTTGTCCTTAAAATCCTTCAATATTTTAAGTCAAAGCTTGAATTTTTTCTTCAAACATTTCAGCTGACAAATACTAAGCATGCTCTTCTCTGTCATATTAACAGATGAAATAGTTAATCTAAAATAGAGAGTTACATATAAAAACAGAATCCTTGTGCATAATTTTTTGAAAGCTGTGTGTCTAATAGTAGTGACAAGATCCTGTGATTATAACTAATTTATCAGTGACATAGCACATTATTCTCTGATTTTATCCTTGTAGAAACTCTAGGAAGTCAGTGTTGTGTTATTTGCTGCTTTACACGAAATAAGACTAAGTCTGAACTGGTCAATTAAAGAACCAGAAGTAGATCTCCACAAAAGCGGGAACTGGCATTCCTGTTACAGCACCATGATTACTTATAGAAAACCCCAGTGTGAAAAGTTTTTTGTTTTTGTTTTTTTTCCTTTGAAGTGCTACCACATGGACCACTACCATCCAATTATTGTCCTGGGAACGAAGATCTGGTAGTTAACCTTGTAATTGGACTTTCTGAACATCCATGGGGAAACAAAAGCAAAAACTACTTTACATTCTATTTAAGAGTTTTATTGCAGGTCAAGAAAATGGTGTTAGCTTAACTACTAAAGAATGTCTGCCTTGAGCATTGTGCCCATTTAAGATCTCTCTATATGGGACAAATTGACAACAACAACTCAAAAGATTAGGTAGGAATCTTAGAGGGCTGTGAGTTTATGTCAGCGGAGGAGTAACTACTCAGAAATGGAGAATGAGAATGTTTGCATAATTCAAAGAATATATCACTGAATATTCATTGAATATTTATCACAGTATCATACATGTAGAGATTGTTGAATTGTTGTATAAGGCTTATATACTCTCAATAACAACAACAACAACAAAACATTAACTATAAAAAGTTAATTTACAGATCAGATGTTTTTCAAAAATAGTGATTTTTTTTTTCTGAAAAAATGAAAGCTATGTTAACCAAGGGGAACACCATGACTCCATATTATAAACACTCGACTATGGACCACAAAGTCCAAAGTTTAAACTCATCGGCTGCTTCATGGGAGAAAGATAAGGCTTTATGCTCCCGCTAAGATTTAAAGCCTCAGAAATACTAGACAGGGTCCCTATGAGTTGAAACCAACTCTATGACACATGACAACAACAATGTTAGTCAAGACCTAGTTAAATTAGAAAATCATATCCCTGCCTTTTCTGTTTCATTACCGGGTTATGAAAATAACATTCAGGATTTAAATGCAACTGTGTCTGTACTCTCATTTTAGGTAATATTTCAATAGTGTAGGGTGGAACAAGATGTAGGAATTTAGGTCCATTCATAAAATGTTGTTTTCACCATTGTTAAGTGTCATCAGATTGTTTCTGATTCTTGACAACCCTGTATAGAGTTTCTGAGGCATAACTGGCAGTTCTGAACTGTAAACATTGCGATTAGCAGTCCAGTGTTTATACTATAGCATCATGTTGTTGTCAAGTGCCATCGTGTCAAGTTCTGACCCATAGAGACCCTGTATAGGGTTTCCAAAGAGTGGCTGGTGATCTTGAACCACCGATCTTGCAGTACAAACTGATTTTACAGTCTAGCGCATTAACCCACAGTGCCATAGCATCATGTTGTTCTTGTTGTTAGGTGCCATTGAGTCGGTACTGACCCATATTGACCTTATGCACAGCAGAACGAAACACTGCCCAATCCTGGGCCAACCTCACTACTGTTGCCATGCTTGAGTCCATCGATGCTGCCTCTAGGCCAATCCATCTTGTTGGGGGTCTTCCTCTGTTTCTCTGACCCTCCACCTTACCAAATATGATATCCTTCTCCAGCGACTGGTCATTCCTGACAATATGTCTGAAGTATGAGAGAGGAAGTTTGGCAGTCTTGGCCTCCAAGGAGCACTCTGGCTGCAAAATCTTCCAAAACAGATCTACTGGTTCTTTTGGCAGCCCATGGCACTTT
>NW_006408576.1:3117723-3152423 GCF_000296735.1 Chrysochloris asiatica
GATGTTCTTGAAGTCATCCCACAACTCTTTTGATCTTCGGTCTTTAGTGTTTAATGTATCAAATCTGTTCTTCAGATGATCTCTAAATTCAGGTGGAATATATTCAAGGTCATATTTTGGCTCTCGTAGACTTATTTTCATTTTCTTCAGCTTCAGTTTGAATTCGCACATGAGTAATTAATGGTCTGTTCCATAGTCTGCCCCTGGCCTTGTTTTGACTGATAATATGGAGCTTTTTCAACGTCTCCTTCCGCAGATGTAGTCAATTTGATCTCTATGTATTCCATCTGGTGGAGTCCATGTGTATAGTTGTCTCTTCTTCTGTATAAAGTATTTGAAATGAACAAACTACTCATCTGTCAGTTTGTTGTACTGTGGTGTCTTGTGAGTTGTCATAGCATCATAAAATACAATGACACAAATTCAGTTTCTAAGTGAAGCCATTGATTTCCCCCCTTTATTTCCTTGCTGCATTTCAGTGGCTTTCTTACAAAGATTAACATGTAATTATTAGGGAAAAAGGAAAAGGAAAAAACAAATAACAAATATTGCCAGGAGTTTTAACCTCTGCTTAGATTTATGAGAGCCATTATATCATATATAATCTTTATCTTATGTATCATGCCCTTTAAACATAGGGGGATGATTACATATTTATGTAACTCCCAACATGTATATTTTTATTCTCACAAAAACAGTATGAAAGATGAGTTTGTATATAAGAAAGCCGAGACTGAGAAATGTTAAATAAATTTACCAGAGTCACATAGATAAAAAGGAGCAAGGATAGGATTAGAACTCATATTTTTCTGAGGCCCAAACCCTTTTTACTATGACCTTGAAGGGATCAGATTTCTAATTTACGTGTTTAAGCTAAGATGTTAATGTAGTCCTCATAGGAAAGACAGTTTAGAAATTTTTTCATGTCTCAGAAACTACAAAAGTAGGAAGCAATCATTTTCTTAAGTCTTTATGTCCTGTATGTCAGCCAAATTTTTCATGGCTTATCCTGCCTAAATCACTGCCCATACCGGTCCTCTGAGGGTGTCTCCGACAGTCTTCTAATCTCATAAATGGCAAACACTGTTAAGACTTTATCTGGAATGTTGATATCATTGTACCTCTTCCCTACACTTAATGGCAATGCCCCGTCTCCTGTGATTACATTCTCTGAATATGACATTTAACCTCCCCAGGCTTGTTCAAGAAGATTTCTTCCGTTTTGCTTTGATTTTAACCCTTCATCTCATAACCTGGGTTTTACTGTAAATTAGTCTCTGTTTAAAACTCACAAATTTCCTTTTCTCATAGATCATTACCATGAGAGATTACATACCAAAAATCCTTGGTCCCGAGGCCTTCCATCAATACGTGGGTCTCTATGAAGGCTATGATTCTACAGTGAACCCAACAGTCTCCAATATATTTTCCACGGCCGCATTCCGCTTTGGCCATGCCACAATTCACCCACTTGTGAGGCGACTTGATGATCACTTTCAGGAGCATCCAGATCTCCCCAGGTTACATTTGCACGATGTCTTCTTTAGTCCATGGAGACTTATCAGAGAAGGTGAGCCCCTTTCTTCTACCTTGTTGTTGTCAACTCAGCGACCCTGTATAGGGTTTTTGAGGAGCGGTTGGTGAGCTTGAACCACCGACCTTGTAATTCAAACCGACCTTGCAGTCCAGCACATTAACCCACAGCATCACCTTGATGTCATTATATGTTCTTTCTTTTTGTCTCTCAGTCATGTAAGACAGAAGACATGCAGTTAACTTTTGTGTTGGTACATTTGGTTGAATACTATACAAATTACCTGAGTGTGTGGAGAAAATCATCTTATTCAAAAGCATTTCAAGAGACAAAGTCTTTGTCAAAAATGCTTTATCTCTAAAAAGGGAACCAACAGAGTGGGGAAAATTTTTTTTGTAATGACATAGTAGACTATGGATTAATTTCTAAAATGTATAGAAAACTACAACACCTCTACAAGAAAAAGACAACCCAATTTTAAAATGGGTACAGAAGAGGAACAGACACTTCACTAAAGAAGACATTTAAGCAACTAAAAACATATGAAGAAATGTTTATGATAATTAGCTATTGTTGTTGTTAAAGTGCCACTGTGTTGGTTCCGACTCACAGTAATCCTGTACAGGGTTTCCAAGGAGGAGTGGTGGATTTGAACTGCCAACCACGTGGTTTATGGTCCTGTGCCAATCCTGCAGTACCACACATTAACCATTAGAGAGATGCAAATCAAAACAACAATGAGGTATCATCTTATACCAGTGTTAATTGCATTTTTTCAAAAAAACAGAAAACAACAAATGCTGATGCAGGTGTGGAGAGACTGGGACCCTCCTACATTGTTGGTGGGACAGTAAAATGGTTCAGTCACTCAGGAAAATGGTGTAGTGCTTCCTCAGAAGGTTAGAAATAGAAGTACAGCACTCCTTCTACTTGGCATATATATGCAAGAAATAAGAGCCAGGATATGGTATATGCACACCTATGTCCATCACAGCACTATTCATAATACAAAAAGTTGGAGACAACCCAAATGTCCATTAATGGAAGAGTGGATAAAAAAATTTTGGTATACACATACAATGGAATATATACAACATTGAATATATATATCAATATCTCATAATATGGATGAACTTAGGAGTCCTGGTGTGACACCGTAGGCTAATGCACTGGACTGCAAAGTTGATTTGAACCACAATGTTGGCCATTCAAGTTTACCAGCTGCTCCTCAGAAACCTTATATAGGGTTGCTATGGGCCAAAACCAACCTTATGGCACTTATGAACCACTAACAAGAAAGCATTTTGCTGGGTGAAATAAGTCAATCATAATTCTTGCTATGCTTGAGCTCATTACTGCTGCCATAGTGTCTGTCCATCTTATTGGAGTCTTCCTGTTTGTGCTGAACCTCCACTTTACCAAACATAATGTCTTTCTCCAGGGACTGGTCCTTCCAGTTTGAATATAAAATGCTAATAATTTTGTTTCCTTTGTAAACAGATTATTTAGAGAAAAATATTTTTGTTCTCTGTTAAGCTTTTGTGAGAGTCATTTTAAATTCTTCCTCTCATACTCCCTTTCTTTTGCCCAATGTTATTTATGCCTATCTGGAAGCTTTTCATCTATCTCAAAAATTGATTAATTCTAAGAGGATATAGTGGGTGGAATGGAAAGTGGAGATTACAAAGTCCCTGCTAATAAACTCTTTTTACTCTCCCCATTTAAGCAAGCTGCTTGCATGCAAAACTTGTTGGAAAGTGATTAGTCTAGGCCTTTATTGGATTAGTCTAGGCCTTTATCAGGATACCAAAGAATTTGATGATAACTGACTCAGCCTACACAGGTCAAATGAATTGTGGCTTGTAGGCTGTGTTTTGGGAAGTACCATGAAGCCTGACTGATCTACTAAAAGACTCTTATTCCATGTCACTGCATATTCAAAGTTACTGTGGCATGGACGCTATGAGTCAGAACTGACTCAACAGCACTTAAAGAGAGCAACAGCAACTACAATCTTATAGATAACTAATTCATTTTCTATGATTGAATTCTGTGAGACAGTCCAAACATTTTTGGAGATGATGGTAGAAGAGGTTTTCTAAGCATTCTGATTACTTCTTTAGCCAAGGCAAGTCTTCTTTTAAATTTCCCATACATTTGTTATTGTTGATAAGTGCTGTCAAGTCGATTCCCATACATTAGAATTCAGTAAATTCTTTGATTGTAGCATTTTTGTTGTTGAAAAACAAAACAAAAAGTATTCATCACTGCCTGGACTCTATTTCTAAGATGCTTTGAATTCTAGAGATCTATCTTCCTGTAGCAATTTAGAGTCAGTTACTTGTTGAATGAATTTCAGACGTGTATTTATCAACTTACAAAGAGAGCATCTAAGAACATCTAAAAAATGAATCCTCAAAAATGAATTCATGAACTTACAAAAAATACTTTTTTAAGAAAAAGTTTAATTTGTTACCTGAGCTATTATTCAGTTTCACCAGAACTTATAAAAGAAATATTTTCACTTTTTCTATGAATATTTTCCAGGTGGTTTGGACCCAGTGGTAAGGGGCCTTCTTGCAAGATCAGCCAAATTGCAGGTGCAAGATCAACTGATGAATGAGGAACTGACAGAAAAGCTCTTTGTGTTATCTAATTCAGGCACTTTGGATTTGGCATCACTGAATTTGCAGAGGGGCCGAGACCACGGCTTGCCAGGTCTGCTGCTGCCTCTAGGTTTCCTTTTGACTGCTAACCTCACATGTTTGCTGTATAATTTGGCAAATTAGCAACCTGTTCTTTGAGAGAATGATTTAAAGTGAAATGTATCTGCACATCTATTACCAACTGTAAGAAATGGGCTTTTAAAGTACTTTAGTTCGCTAAACCAACGAGAAAATGTCTAGCTTTTCTTAGACAATGGAAATGGCACAAAGCTGATCCTGAGCCTAATATTAACTGGATGAGCAAAAGTGTATAGAAATAGCATACTCTTGAAGAATGAGGAAGAGCTTTCTAGGAAGATAATGGCACATCTAAGCCTGATTTTCTCAGCTGCCTTTGGCTGGAGTGTCCATTCTCTTCACTTTTATTCCTGTCAGAATATCCTAAGGGACCAGGAAAGATTATTTGCTACTACTAGCACTATTGCTAAATTACCCATCCAATTTCCTGGCCCACCAGCATGCACTTTGATTCCTAGCTCAGGTCAGACAGCTACTGTATTATAGTTTCTCACTCCATCCTTTGCTCATGCTTTTCTCAGCCAGTCACCCTTACCCTGACACTTCTGACATCTACTCTGTCTCATTTGTCAGATCCACCTCATTATTTACTGACACCTTTGCCTGACTTCTCCAACCTACTGGAAACTTCACTCCTCCAAACTCCTGTAGTTTGTAATCTGGCCTGACCTATTAGTGCAATGCCCAAAGCCTCTATTATTTTATATCTAATTTCCTATGTACAGATGGGACCTCCCTAAATGCTTCATAAGTTCTCCAAGTATAGAAATCACTGCATGTGCCCTGTTTATTCTTACAGACTTATGCTTAGAAAGTACTCTACAAATTTGTTAGGTGACTACCTATAGATTCACCAGTAGGAGAAACTCCCATGCTGCTCAGTGCCTCCCAAGTCCCCTGAAATGCAAAGTACATTTCTCTATAACAGTCTCAGAACTACCTTTTTAAAGTCTTCTATTTCAACACCTTTTACACTCTATAGATTCTCAAAACCTTTACAGTCACTGTTCTACTTAATCCATCATTCACAGATTCGATCAACAAATAGACATCAATCTTCATGTATCTGTGAAGCAGGTAAGGCTAATATACATGTGCTTGTATCACAGGTTTGCTTTTTTTTCTAGACCTTCTAATTCTTGGTCTGGCAACTTTTAACAAAGAGCATGTTCTATGCTCATTGAGCCTCCATACTGCCTGCACTAGTGGTGTTTGCAAGGATACAATCAACTAGTGCATATGCTGTTAAACTTTTGGAGCCTGCATAAAAATTGATGCAGCACCAGACAACATTTATTCTGTTATAAATGTGGTCACCATGAGAGAGATTTGACTAGATAGCAACCAACAACAGTAGTTATAAATTGGAAAGAAGCAGAAAGGGTTCCATTTTTGTACACTTAGATCTCCCATCCTCAACCTTTTGCTTCTTTATTTCTTACATACACCAAAAAGGTACCTGCCTGCCTCAGGGCATTTTGACCTTCTAGTCCCCCTTTTGTGGCACTGTGGGTTAATGCACCAGACTGCAAAGCCATTTGAACTGCAAGGTTGTTGGTTCAAGCTCACCAGCTGCTCCTCAGAAACCCTATACAGGGTTGTTATGGGTCAGAGTCGACTCAATGGCACTTCACAATATTCCCCCGTTTTGGCATGCTCTCAATGCCCATACTAGTCTTGCTTACTTTACACTTTTTTCAAGTCTTTACATCAGTCTAGCATTAATAAACAGATCTGCACAGAGAATGGTTTCCCTTCACTCCTCACTCCAACATTTCCTATTTCTTTTCTCTGATTTATTTGTTTATTGGCACAAAATTTATCACCAACCAATAATAGTACATACCTATTAGGCCACATTTTTCATTTACTTATTATTTGTCTCTCCAAGTTAGACTGTAATCATAAAGAATAAGGTATAACAGGTGGATTGAGTTTGTGTTCAGAAGACTTGGGTGTAAGCCTAAGAAGTCCAACTCACAACCAGTCTCTTAGAACCTTTGGAATTTCTGCTTTATCATCTGAGAAAAACAGAGACAACAATGTCTACTTCATAAGGATGTCTTGACTGTTAGAAATAATACATATGAAGGTGTTCAGGGAGATGTAAGTAAATAATAGTAACAGTATTTTTTTAAAAGACAATACTAGGTGTCAAGTCAGTTCTGACTCATAATAAGTGCTAACCTTTACTAAGTACTTGGTTTATGCACATTTTATCCCCCACAACTCAAGGAGATCCTATTATGATCTTTTTGTTTCACTGATAAGAATTTGGCAACTTCCTAAATTGTCATTTTTAGCAAGAGGAAGAATTTGGATGGAACGTAAAAATCGTTCGTATATAATTGTTAAATGTTGTGGCATTGATTTTCAACTCATGGTGATTCCATGTGAAAGAGTGAAAGTGCTCCACATCATTTTCTTGGTTGTAATCTTTACAGGAACAGATTGTCCTGTCTTCATTACAGGAAGCCATTGTATGGGCTTGAATCACCAACATTTCAATGAGCAGCTGAGCACTTAACTGTTGTGCCATCAGAGCTCATTCACATATATATGTTGTTGTTGTAAAGTGCCTTTGAGTTGGCTCCCACTCATAGCAAACTGGAGTAGGATTTCTGAGGAGCAGCTGTTGGGTTTGAATTGCTGACCTTGCAGTCTAGTGCTTATCCTACAGCACCACACCATGACTTCTCACATATTTAACAAAGTTTAGTTAGATCTCAGGCTATATCACATAATAGGTTTTCTGAAAAATGCTCATTACAACATTGTGATGGTGACCTCCACTATGCCTTGAAATCTTCATTTTACTTTGCAGAAATTAATGAAATATCTAGCCTACATTCCTCCACAGACCCTTTTTCCTTTCCACTTTTTCTCACTGCTGTCTCACTGAACAGGGACTTCTGAAATGAAAGGTTTTATATTGCTAGATCTGTGGTCCCATAGCTCTGGCACACAGTACCCTTTGCCTTTTTACTGCCTTCCCAGACATTTCACATTGTCCTTTCAGTTGAAGGATATAAATGTGTTTCTTCTTAGAGCAATGGAAAAAGGAAAGTGTCTTCCTAATTTCTTTATATCTATGTAAAACTTAAAGTATCAATCTCACACAGGTACAGAGAGCTTTTTATTATCCTTTTGGTACTTAAAATAGGTTGAAGATGGTCAACTATAAAAGGTTTCTCTGAATTTTAGAATTTTGGTTCAGTTAGCATTGTAAATTTTGATTAATCTGAAAATGAATGCATTCTTTAGTGTGTCATCAATGAAATAACTAAGAGAACCCCACCCCGCAAGCATGTACTGGGAATACATATTTTCTGTATAACTCAAATTTGGTGGTTTTATTTTATCTGTTATGAGACCATGGCAAATTTGGAGGGTGTGTTTGATTACCTGGTCTAAAATATATTATGTCATAGATAATGTAGTAAAGATAAAATGGTCACTGGAGGATTTTTCTTTAAAACAAACAAAATAACAATTCAAGAGTGAGGAATTAATTGTATTACATAGCTCAAGTTGAGGTTTGATGAAAGATCTGGGAATGACCCATCTGGAAAGAGAGTCAAAAGTCCTAAGAGTACATCAGCCAACAGTAGGCTGTAAATTGAGGCAGAGCAGTTTCTCACTGGGCAGTTGCCGGTAGCATATACCAGAGGCAGCAGCATGGGGCTGTGTTAACTAGCCTAGGCTGCCACTACTAGTGTGTAGCACATGAGTAAAGTACATGTAAGAACTTGGTCCTCATTCATTTCAATCAAGGATGACACCATTTTAAAATATGGTCTGACACTGATTTTTCTAAAACCTTAGAGTAGAGATCACACTATTATTTTCTTCCTTCAAATTGCCTGCTCCTTCTTCCACCTCTCTTCTTCCAAGTTGACCCTTGTAACTGGAAGACATTCACTCCCCAGCTCAGTGAGCTTTTTAAAAATCACTTAATAATTCATGTTTCTACCTCACTGGGAAATATGTGGTAGTTTTTAACTATTCGTGTTTCTTCTAAAAATGAGACTCACTTTGAATCTCTCTACTTTGTTTTAAGAATGCCCAGCATTCCTGAGCAAGCAGAACCAATTGTTACAAAATGCATTTCTATGGATGCATGAATTTAAACAGCACTTTTGTTGAGTGCTTAATATATATATGCCACTGGGAATAAAATAAGACACAATTTCAGCAAAAGGACTCAGGATGGTGGAACGGATAAGCAAAGAGAAAATAATAAAGTACATTGATGAATATTATGATTAGACCTAGTATGGAGTGTTAGTTAAATGGGAGTGAGCAATTTAGAAAGGTCACCTCTCTTAGCCTTGAGCGGAGAGAAACATTTCCGGAGGAGGCAATAGCTAAACTGAGATCTGTAGAATGAGGTGGTAAGTTCTTGGAGAAAGACACGAGAAAAAGAGAAAATGTAATATAAAAAGGTAGCAGGACAGCCCAAACCAGAGCATAGGAACAGACTCATCTGGGGAAGTGATGCTTAGATGACAGACAGCAAGGTAGGAGAAACAATCCAGAAACTGCAGAGTTACTCAGGGACCATACCACAAGGGCTTTACTTGACATGCTAAGAAGTTTGGAAGTTATCCTGAAAGCAGTGGGGAGACAATAAAAGATCCTACATGAGAGATAATTGGTCAAAGATGTTTATCTGTCTCCCTTTATCTATTTGTATGTGTCAAAGAGAGAGAAAGAACAAGAGAGAGAGAAAAAGGAAAAATGACAGAATTATGGGCTGGTGTCATCATTATAGAATGTAAATCTATAAAGGCTAAGAACTGTGTCTTAGTTGCTCTGTAGAGATAAGAATGTAGGCTGGGTAATAATATGGATCCACTTAGAAGTCTTGGATTTAGTATTATTGCTCTCCCCAAACTCCTTTATGAATACACTCTTCACTAAGATCCCTGAGGTCTGTGCTGAAATACTGTAACATATTGAACTCTACAGGGTGTAGAGTAATTAAGCAGTTTTCACTGTTGCTGGAAATTATGGACAGGATTCTATAATGCTGCAATTGTAAGTTTCAGTGGATACAGAATCAATGAGGTACACCGAATGAATATTCAGAGCACTATAAGAAAAAACTAAAAAACAAATCACCTTAAATCCTTCTTCTTTGTATAGGCTATAATGAATGGAGAGAATTCTGCAGCTTACCAAGACTGAAGACTCAAGCTGACTTGAATACTGCCATTACCAACAGGAGCATTGTTGAAAAGATAATGAACTTATATAAGCATCCTGATAATATTGATGTCTGGCTGGGTGGCTTAGCTGAAAACTTCCTTCCAAAAGCTCGAACTGGTCCCCTGTTTGCATGTATCATTGGAAAGCAAATGAAAGCTCTAAGGGATGGTGACTGGTAGGTATTTGCAACCAGTTACTTTTATGTTCTATATGGAAGGCAATATTTTATATTGGCACTGTTGGATAAGAACTGGACAACAAGGTCAGTTTGAACCACAATGTCGACAGTTCAAACCCACCAGGATTGTTGTGAGTTGAAAACAACTCAATGGCACTTAACATTAACAACATTTTATATTAGTTTTACTTGTACTCTTCCTAGTCTGGGTTCAAATATTGGTTCTACCACTTAATATGTATGTGACCCTATACAGTTAATTCTCTCAGACATAGTTGTTTCTCTCTTGTAAAAGATGATTGTGATAAAAATTAAATACATACAAAGCACATAGTACATTTTAAGAATTTAAATTGTTATTATTTATTTTTCCATATCATCTAACCACATGAATAAGCAGACCCCATGTGAAGAATTATCAAAAAGCACATTTCAAGATCCATCTTGAAGTACAAAGCTGTCTGTGATAGTATACTATATCCATATGCCTATAAGGAGCTCTGGTAGCGTTGTGCTTACAAGTTGGGCTGCTAACCTCATGGTCAGTAGTTCAAAACTACCAGCAGTTCCACAGAAGAAAGATCAGGCTTTCTGCTCCTGTAAAGATTTACAGCCTCAGAAACCCCGTACAGGGTCACTATGGGTCGGAAGCGACTCGAGGGCACTTAACAACAACAACAATGTGAAGAATTAATTGTATTTCATGATGATCCTGAAATTGTATTCCATTTTTGCAGATTCTCTGAAATCTTCTGTTTGTTAGACAATTTCTATTGAAATTGAAATGATGACATTTGAGTAGGTGCCACAAAGATCAAAGGACTATGCATAAAAGCAGAGAGTTTTGTTGTTGTTTTAATTGGGTAGACAAGCTGTCTGGCTTCCTTTTCAGTCTGAAATCTCCAATCCAAGTAAAGATTTTTTTTTTTTTTTGCAGGTAGCTTAAAGCTAAGATACCCAACTTTGTTGTCGTTACATCAGTGCCAAGACTTTAAAACCTTGTTTATAGCCAGAGGAATAAACCCTACTGACCCAATGGGTAAACCCTTGACTGCTAGGTGAAAAGTCAGTGGTTCAAACCTAGCAGCCACTCCTGGCAATATGTCCCTAATCACAACCCAGGAAGTCTTCTGGGGTCATTCTACAATGTTTCGTAGGGTCACTAGGCATCCTATTTACCTTGACAACATACAACATAGCCAGAGGGAGATAGCAAAGCAAGGTTTTTGTTTTGTTTTGTTTCCATATCTAACTCTTTAATCTCCATATGCCACAGCATAAAATTATGAATTAGTAATTTGAGAGTCATATGGATGAAAACAATCAGAAGAAAGATGAGGCTTTCTGTTCCTGCAAAGATTGTCAGTCTCAGAAATCATATACAAGGTTGCTATGAGTCAGAATTGACTTGATGGCACTTATCAACAACAGAAAGATGGATAAAAACAATAAGAATTTTTAAAAAAATAATCTCTACACATCTAGTGGAGTCCTGGTATGGCACCATAAGATAATCACTTGACTTCAAGGTTAGTTTGAACGCCAAGGGAGAAGCTCAAAATCACCAGCCACTTCTCAGAATCTCTATACAGGGTAACTATGAGTTGGAACTGACTGAATAGCTCTTAACAATAACAACCAACACATCTAGTTATTCTCTTTTTCTTTCTTGTTTTGCAGTCACCATTATTAACCAATTCCCAAGAATATTCATACTTCCTCAAGAGACTAAATTAGACATATTCTAAGGTTCTTTTCTCTCTCTCTCTCTTTTTTTTTTTTCCTTTCCGTTCAACTTTTATCAATAATTTCTGAAATGTAGCATTTCAACGAGCTCACAATGCTGGGGAAGATTTAACTAGAAGAAGTTGTCTTATTCAAAATTGTATCTTTAGCAAACTCCTGTGGTGTAAAATGTGTTGGGACATGAGAAGTGACTAGTCTTGACAATGATATATTTCTTCATCTTGTACATTGTCACAAATTTATTATATTACCTTTAGTAGGAGCAAAACTTGCAATAAGCAGACACAAGCTATAGATTCCTGGAGTGATATGGTGCATTTCTCATCTTGAGTACTTATAATTGAATATCTCCTCATATAAAAATCTGATCAAGTAATAATCTATAATGAGGACTTTTGCTTCATATTCTAAGAATAATTTGTACTCATATAGGAAGGAAGGGAACCTTTATATGACAAAGGAAATACAATGATTTAAGGCATTAAAATCAGACGCTACTGGAGTTTTGTTGGTGAGCTTAATATTTTGAGAGAAAAGAAAAACTTTTTTTCCTAATACTCTATTTCTCTTGGTTAATTATATCCTGGTGGAAAAGACAGAAGTTAGAATGGTTTCACACATTTTTTTTATTCACTATAAAGAACAGCACTTTCTAAAATAAGTAAATTTTGTTGATATTTTTATTTTTAAATGGCTCTCCACTACCACCACCACCAGCAGCAGCCCTTTCTCCAGGTAAAAATAAAGCAGAAAAATAGATTGACATTAAAATAAATAAGTGGTTTAATGCTGGCTTTTTTTCTCAGTCAGTCAGTAGGACATTAAATCACTGGAGTACCTCACCTCCTCATTTCCTCCTTTAACTCCTTAGAAGACTCAACTTGAACTGAAAAGTTCTGACTTTGCCTCTGAGTTACTCATTGTTTTTATCACATTGCTGGGCCTATGCCATGAGCGACTTCACTCATTGGTTTTGTGGAGAATCCTTGGCACCGAGCAGTGTGTATAAGATGTAATTAAAGTATGTGCTAAATAGAAAATGACCCAAGAGGAGTTCTCTGCTTAAGTATTCTTACATTATTCTCTGTTCTGTGGAGGTTTTGGTGGGAAAACAGGCATGTATTTACTGAAGCTCAAAGGCATGAACTAGAAAAGCATTCATTGTCCCGGATCATCTGTGACAACACAGGCCTCATCAGAGTGCCCATTGATGCCTTTCAAGTTGGAAAATTTCCCCAAGACTTTGAACCCTGTGAAAAAATATCACACATGAATTTAGAAGCCTGGATGGAAACCTTTCACCAAGGTAAATGTAAATATTTTTCAAAGATTATATCCTAGAATGGAGATTTAATCATAGAAAGCATAACTTCTCAAAGAATCTGATTTTTTATAAGCATGGTTTGAAAAAAAAAAACATCAATAATCACCCTTATATCCTCAAGGTTGCTTGTTTAAAATGCTTGAAATTAAATGGTGTTTCCTGAGTGCCTCCTCCTTAAATGAGGAAGGAACTTGGAAGTCTGATAAAATTTAGTCAATCTGGGTCTGCTATATTAAAGGATATTGGCAAATAGAACAGTCCATCATGTGCTGCCATGTGTTATTGTGTAAACGCTAAAGGAATGATTTAATCAGGGTTTCTCATACTCAGCATTATTGACATGTTGTGCCAGATAAAATCTTTGTTGATGGGGTCTGTGCTTTGAATTGTACGAAGTTTAGCAGCTCCTATCCTTTATCAAGATGATTTTCATAACACCTCACCAAGTTATGAAAATCAAAAAAACAATGTGTCCCAACATTGCCAAATGTCCTCAGGGAACCAAAATCACCACTGTTAGAGAACAAGTAGAAAGAATAAAGAGACCAATACCTGACTACATAGAAAAGGGTTCTAGAAATACCAGGATAATAGAAACATGAAGATTGTTTGAGATTTAATTTAGTAAAACAAATTTGAATTTTAATAATACACACACCAGAATTACTCTTCTGAAAATGACAGCCAAGACTTGAAACCAAATCTTCTGATTTCTATTTCTGTACTATGTATGTCTGTAGTAAAAATCAATATGAATGTTACAAATCTCAATTATACACTGTGGGAAATACTTACCTGTTCTTATGTTATTAATTATGATACCACTTCTAGCTCAAAGCAGGAATTTAAGAATTAGACATTGAGTACCTCTTAAATGTTCCAGGTCCTAGAAATATATCTGTAAGAATAAAAATGCATACACACACACACACACACTGACCTTCATTGACCAAACATTCTAGACATAGGAAATAGACATTATACAAATAAGTATGGTGGAACAGAGCATCAAATGCTCATATGAGAGTTCAGACTGAAGCTGAAGAAATTTAAAACAGGACAGCAAGAGTCAAAATAGAGCCCTGAACAGAACCCGCCAGAATATAGAGATCATCTCAATAAATGATTTGATAAATTTGACACTAATGACTGAAGACAAGAAGTGCTATGGGAAGACAACAAGAACACCATAGAGGAAGAAAGCAAATGGTCATTAAAAAGAGATCAAAGTAGATGTCAGAAGAAACTCTGAAACATGCTCTTTAAGGTAGAGATGCTAAAGCAAATGAAAGAAATAAGGAAGTAAAAGAATTGAATAGAAGATTTCAAACGGCAGCTCAAGAAAACAAAATCAAATATTATAACAAAATGTGCAAAGACCTGAATTTAGAAAATCAAAAGGAAACATTCAGCATTTCTCAGGCTGAAAGAAATGAGGACAAAATTCAAGTCTCAACTTGTAATATTGAAGAATTCTATGGGCAAAATATTGAATGATGCAGAAAATATCAAAAGAAGATGAAATGAACATACAGAGTCGCTATACTAAAAAGAAATGGTCGATGTTCAACCATTTCAAGAGATAGCATATGACCAGGAGCCAATGGTACTGAAGTAAGAATCCAAGCTACACTGAAGGCATTGGCAAAGAATGAGGCTCGAGGAATTGATGGAATATAAATTGAAATCTTTTAACAACAGCACTAGAGGCATTCACTCATCTATGCCAAGATTTTTGGAAGACAACTACCTGGACAACTGACTGGAAGAGACCCATATGTGTGCTCATTCCAAAGAGAGGTGACCCAAAGGAATGCAGAAATCATCAGACAATATCAGTGTCACATGCAAGTAAAATTTTGTTTAAGATAATTTTAAAAATGACTGTAATAGTATATTGACAGGGAACTGACAGAAGTATAAGCAAGATTCAGATTAGGACATTAATAAGAGATATCATTGGTGCCATCAGATAGTTCTTTTCTGAAAGTAGAGATTACTAGAAAGATGTTTACCTGTGCTTTACTGACTATGCAAAGGCTTTCAACCTTGTGGATCATGACAAGCAATGGAGAATATTGCAAAGAATGAGTATTACAGAACACTTAATTGTGCTCATGAGGAAACTGTACACAGACCCATAAGCAGGCATTCCAATGGAAAAAGGGGACACTGAATGGTTGAAAATCAGGAAGGCTGTGTGCCAGGGTTACATTCTTTCACCATACTTTTTCAATCTGTATGCTGAACAAGTAATCAGAGAAGCTGGATTATAAAAAGAAAAATGTGGCATCAGGATTGGAGGAAGACTCAAAAACAACTTGCAATATGCAGATGGTGTAACTTTACTAGTAAAAAAAAAAAAAAAAAAGTGTCAAAGTTTTTTGGTTTTTTTCCATGAGGACAATGCACCTGCATATTCCTCAAGATTAGCAAGGGCTGACCCTTGAGAATTTCACTGGAAAACCTTCCCTCAACAGCACAACAGTCCTGACCCTGCCTCTTCAGACTCCTTTTATACCCCAAAGGCAAAGAAACCTGAAGGTTGCCAAAACTGCCATTTTTGATGTGGTGTAAATTGACGAATGCAGAATTCTTCAGGGGAGGATTGTTGTTGTTGTTAAGTGCCATCAAGTTGGTTCCGACCCATAGTGACCCTGAACAGGGTTTCCGAGGCTGTAAATCTTTACGGCTGTAAATCTCATCTTTCTCCCATGGAGCATCTGGTACTTTTGAATTGCTGACCTTGAGGTTCACAGCCCGATTCGTAACCACTATGCTACCAGGGGTGGGAGGATTAGAGAGTTGGAAAACTACCTTCAAAAGTGTATAGACGTGAATAGAATATATATTGAGAACAATAATTTCACATTTTGACATTTTTGAATAATAAATGTTTCCATGATTTTGTAAGTGTCCTGGTTTGTCACTGTAGGCTAAACATTGGACTGCAAGGTTCATTTGAAACACAATGTGTTGATTCAAACCCATCATCCACTCGTCAGAAACCCTATTCTGGATTGTATGAGTCAGAACTGACTCAACAGCACTTACCACAACAATATGATTTTGTAGCAATATATTTTTACTTACCTTTATACTTGCAGTGGAGTCCTGATGTGGCACTGTACGATAAGCACTGGACTGTAAACTGCAAGGTCAGCGGTTCCAACCCACCTTGGAAAACCTATGCAGGGTCACTATGAATTGGAATTGATTTGACAGTGTGTAACAATGATATGAAAGATAAACACTAGGCTGCAAACCACAAAGTAAACAATTCAAGTTCACCAGCTGCTTTTCAGGAGAAGGATAAGGCTTTCTGCTCTTGTAAAGATTTATAGCCTCGGAAACCCTATACATGGTCACTGTGAGTCGGAACTGACTTGGCAGCACCTAACAATAACACTATAAATACAGTAGGTCACATATCATTAGTACTATGGAGAAAAATAAAGCATAAGGGGTGAATTACAGTTGTCTGGAATGAAGTGCGAAGAGGATAAGAAGTAAGTTATTGCTGTTGCTATTAAGTGCCATTGAGTTAGTTCTGACCCATAGCAATCCTGTATAAGGTTTCTGGTGAGTTTGAATCACTGACCTTGAAGTTCAAACTGATTTTGTGATCCACTGCATTATCCTGCAGTGCCTGCCTCACCAGAAGTCTGAGAAGTAAGTAGGCAGTGCAGTTAGAGAGCTAACAGGGACGGATCATGTAAAACCTTGTAGCCTTTGTAAAGACTTAGTCTCTTCTAAGTAAGGTACAAAGTGTTGGATGGTTTTGCCAAGAAAAGTCTCGTAGTCTGATATATATTTTAATCAGTCTGACTTCTTAGACTAGGGAGAGCAAATATAAAAGCAGAAAGAGCAGTTGAGAGTTGCACCATAATTCCATAGAAATGATGATGACTTGGACCCCAGATGATAGCAATAAAAGTAGTGAGAAGTGACCAGATTGGGGACATATTTCGAGGATAGGCCCAACACGATTTCCTAACTGATTAAATGTGAATGTGACCAAAAGTGGGGAGTCATGGGAATGCTCAGGTTTTCCCTAAAGCCAATGGAAAAATGGATTTCCAATTATTGAAATAAGTACAGTTTGAATAAAGTAAGTGGGACAGAAGGTTATTAGTCTTATTGTGCATTTTTTATGTTTGAGAGACTAGTAGACATCTAAGAGATGTACAGAAGGCAAGTGAATACAGAAGACTGGAATTCAAGCAAAATGTCTGGACCAGAGAGACAAATTAGGATTTATCTGTAAATAACATCTGTAGATACAGTATTTAATGCCACGAAGCTGGAAAAAAACAAAAAACAAAACAAAACAAAAAAACCACCTAGAGAAAAAATATGAAGACTAAAGCCAATGACACATTTAGATTCTGAATGTAGAGGGGAAAGAACAAGTAAATGCACAGAGAAAGAGCCACTAGTGAGATAGAAGGGAGATAGCAGATAGCAGATTGTATCTACTAGGAAAGTTAACCAGAGTAAGTATTTTAAGAAGGATGGAATGGTCAGCTAGTTAAATGCTTCTAGTCTTTGAAATAAAAATAGAAACAACAACAGTTGTTGTCAAATTGGCTTAAACTCATATGACCCCATTGTGACAGAGTAGAACTCAGCTCCATAGAGTTTTCAACAGCTGATTTTCCACAAATTATCTTTCTATATAATACAACATGATTGGAGTATTATGTGGCACTTCTGAGTGAACTTGAATCTCCAACCTTTTAGTTAGCAGCTGAGCATATTAGCCATTTTCACCACCCATGATATCCTAAAACAAGATAAGAATTAAAAATTAGCCATTTTATTTAGCAACCAGGAAGCTACTGTTGACCTCAATTAAAATAATTTTTGTTGAATTGGGGAATAAAAGCCTGACTGGAGTTGATTTATGAGCAGTAGGAGGAGAAGAATTAGAGGCAAGTACTGACAAGTCTCTTAGGAGGAGAGCAGGTAGGTGGTGCTGGGATGGAAAATTAATTAAATGAGGAGTAATTGTACTTAATATTTTGTAGAAAATGAACCCATCAAGGGTGAAATTTTCTGAAGTGATATCCTTGGAAAACAAAGGAGGGATGGGATGTAATCCTAAATGGAGGGGATAAATGAATAAATGGATGAATATGTTTTACTATATTTTGGCATTTCAACATTGTATAGATGACAAGTGTGCTTTCCCAGATAAAGTGGATAATGGGGACTTTGTACAATGTGATGAATCTGGGAAACGTGCCCTGGTGTATTCCTGCCATCATGGATTTGAGCTTCAAGGTCAAGAACAAATCACTTGCACAGACAAAGGATGGGATTTTCAGCCACCTGTTTGTAAAGGTCAGTCATCTATCAAGCATATATTTAAAAAAATATATTTTCTTATAAATAATAAAGTCTTCATTTTTTCAAATAGAAATTAATAGTAAATATTACTGAATATTCATTCCCCAAAATACTTCTGAGCATAATTATATTCATAGGAACAGTTATCACATGGAAATAAATTATTCCCTCATTAGTTAACCATGTCTCCAAACTGACATCTTTCTAGAAAATGAAGCTTGATTGACACATCAAAGTTGTTGTTAAGTACCCATAGTGATCCTGCACAGGGTTTCTGAGGCTATAAATCTTTATGGAAGCAGAAAGCCTCACCTTTTTCCCACGGAAAGGCTGGTAATTTCGAACTGTTGACCTTGAGGTTAACAGCCGGATTCATAACCACTACGCTACCAGACACGTCAAAATTCTCACCATAAAATAAGACTAGTAGACAAAGTAACATAAACATGAAAGGATGAAAGAAGGCAGTAACAGCTATACAAGGCTTATAGGAAAGAACTCATAAAGTCGGTTTCTGAGATGAAACAATACATAAAATGTTTTCCACCCTGTATTTGTTTCTTCTTCTTCTTCTTGTTAAGTGCCATGGAGTCAGTTCCAACTCATAGTGACTCTGCACAGGGTTTCAAAGCTGTAAATCTTTATGGGAGCAGAATGCCTCATCTTTCTCCTGCAGAACAGCTGGTAGTTTTGAACTGCTGACCTTGAGGTTAGCAGCCCAATTCATAACCACTATGCTACCAGAGCTCCTTCTTAGGTATGCTATAAAAAAACTGCCACAAACTAAGATGCTTACAACAACAGGAATGTACTGTCTCAGAGTTTTAGCACTAGAAGCCCAATTCAGAATATTAACAGGACTATGTTATCTCCAAATATTCTAAAGGAAGATTTTTTTATAACCTCTCTCAGCTTTTGTAGCACCAGAAATTCCTTGACTCTGTGTCCTCTATTTGTTCCCTCTCTGTCTCTCTCTATCTCTTTTCCTCCCTTATATAAAGTCAACCAGATTGGTTTAGGACTCAACATACTCCAGGATTAGGAGACTTAATGATGCTGTGGGTTCAGTGTTGGCTTACTAACTACAGGTTGATTCACATTTCAAGTTCATCAGCTACTCTGTGGGAGAAAGGTGAGGCTGTCTGCTTCAGTAAAGATTTACAATTTTGGAAACCTACAGAGGTCCGCTCTGAGCAGTAATTGGCTTAATGGTGGCAGGCTTGGTTTTGGGTTTGGTCCTACTCCAGTATGAATTCTTGTTCATTGGTAGCGTCTTCAAAGACCTATTTTCCAAGCAAGATCATGTTCGCAGGCACCAGGAATTAGCACTTCAACATATCCTTTGGGGATATAAAGCAATCCATGACACAGTCTAAGGATCTATTGATTAAGATCTCCCAACATAAACCTGCCAGTGGTTAGTTTATTTCCAAACCCAGTTTTTCATCTCCTGAGCACACAGCTGTACTATATTTCCTATCTTCCTTATATTTAGGATGGACATGGACTGCACTCCAACCAATGAAATGTGAACAGAAGTGGTAACAGGTTGCTCTGCAGTGCTATAAGAAACTCGATGAGTCATCCTCTGCTCCTACCTTTCTATTTGCCTGGCATGACAAACATGCCAGCCAGGGCTTCCTATGGAGCCATGCATTAAAGATGGCAGAACAGCACGATAGAAAAAGTCTGAGTCCTTGAGTCATTACTTCAGGAAAAGCAACAGACCAGGGACATTCCCACTAAACTCTTTTGTTGTTGTTGTTGTTGTTGTTGTTGAGAACCTTCAAGTCAAGTCTGACTCTTAGTGAACCTGTATAGGATTTCTGAGGATCAACTGGTGGGTTTGAACCACTGACCTTGCAGTTCAAACTGACAGTGAGGTCCAGTGCTTATCCTATGATGCCACACTAGAAGAGAGAAATTAACCTTTATTCATTAAGTCCTAAAAATTTAGGGTATCTTCTGGTACAGCAGCTAGTGTTGCCTAACTAATCTAGAAATTTCCCCATTTTTAAAAAAGCTAAAATACATGTCATTGATACAGGAGATGGTTAGTGAAGACATTGGTTTGAAAAACTGGAAACATGAATATTCGTGCTAGGCATTAATAATGCATTCATTTAAAATCTCACTTGCAACAACTTAAAAGTCACACCAATTGCCTACCAAGATTGTATTTCTGCTCATTCAAGAGTTTGGAATAAAAATATATCATAATGTGTGCTACTTGTTATGAGCTACCTTTGTAAGGTATTAGAAGAAAGAGAGAAAGTCCTGCAAAATTTGACTAATTGTAAACAAAAATAAAAACAAATAGAGGAAGTTCAAATGTTTTTATCTCTGAAGGGTTGCAAGAGCCAACTTGGTCTGGACTCAGGACAGTAAAAGATGAGACTGAGAGAGACTGTGAGCAACAAAGATTCATAAGGACTCAATCCTATGGCAACTATTGATAAAGAATGCGGGCTGTTCATCCAAATAAATTGTCTCAGATACAATCTAGATACACCCAGTTGCCACTGAGTCAACTCCAACTCCTAGTGACTGTATGTGTCAGAGTAGAAATGTACTCCCTAAGGTTTTAATGTCTGTTCGTTATTTAGAATTAGCTCAACACAACTTTCTTCCGAAGTACCTTTGAATGAGCTCAAAGCTTTCAGTTAGCCATCAGAACATTAGCCACTTAGACTGTTCAGGGACTCCTTTAAATTAAGCTATTTTTAAGCTGGAGTTCTGGTGTGGTGCTTTGGGTTAATGCGCTGGACTGAAAAGTCATCTTGAACAGCAAAGCTGGTGGTTCAAGCTCATCTGTCACCTGTCGCTCCTTGGAAATGCTCTATGGGGTAATCATGGGTCAGAAGTGACTCAACAGCACGTAACAACAACAACAAACTTTTAAGTTAAGATAGTTGAGATGAAGAAGCAAAAAAATGAAATTGGATGACTTGGGAATGATATTAGGTCACAACTTTGAGAATCATTAATGGTACAAGAAAACCAGTAGAAACAAATAAATTAGATGGAAACAAATCAATCAGATGACTGTCAGATATATAAGGGGATTTATTATAAGATAAGCACTCGTCTGCTACCTGAAATGCTGACAGTTCAAAATCACAAGGTGCTCTAATAAGAAAGATGATGCTGTCTGCTCTCATAAAGATTTACAGTCTCAGAAGTCCTATGTAGGGTTACTGTGAGTCAGACTCGACTTGATTACAGTGGATTTGATTTGGGGTCTATTGCCCAAATAGCACAAGCTTGGAATGGAAAAGCTTTTGTGTAGATCTTTAGACTCTCAAATGTGTGCTAGGAAGTAGGTTATGAAAGTCCAAGAAGAGAATAGTCTCAACATCTATTTTTAATTTGGTTGTGAATAATAGTAAACAAGGAAAAGGTACCCAGAGGTTAGAGGCAATGACCTAGAAAGCAATGGTCAAGGACATTCCTCCAAGAGAGCATCTTTCCAGAAATCTCACTTTATAGGAACCCACTGTTCTGCAAATTGTGGCAACATCTCTATGCATTTGTTATTATTGCTAGCTATCTCTCTCATTACTCTTGATTATTAGGTTCAGGAGATAATATTTCAGGAGTAAAAATATGGCAAATCTGAAAGTGCTTAGTGACTGTTCAAAATTGAAATGTACAGTTTATCCAAGATTTTTTATTGTTTTCAATGTTAGCGGCACAACATATGATGTTGACTTTAGTACATTGCATGTTTTATGTTTAATAAGCCTTCATGTGATACACACTTCACTTGTTCACCTTACATGTCTAAATTTGTGTATATATATATATTGGATTTTGTTTTAAGTATTTATGACCTACATGCTCTATTCACGGGATCTGTGAAGTAAAACAAAAGAAAAAGCTTACAAGTATAGAAGTACAGGAAAATTCCAGATATCCTCTCCACCTGCACTGACCAGCCTGTCATTCTCTGAATATCCTGTTTTTCCACACCTCATTTGTCCCATCCCCATCTCCCACATTCCTTTTGGTCTTCCATAATTGTTTATAACTATATAATTAACCACTTCCTAAATTGGGTGACCCAGGACCGGGCAGTGTTTCATTCTATTGTGCAAAACGTTGGTACCGAATCCATGACACCTATCAATAACAACAAATAGGCTATGATAAATGGTTTGTGAAGAGCCTAGCACAAACAACTAACAATAGACAATAGTCCCTTTTCTAAACTAAACCGGATGTTTCATGGAGTCAAAACTGTGTGTATCACCACTGTAAGCACCACTCTTCGCACATAGTAAGTGTCCACACACCAGCGGTAGCAGTACCACCTAGGAGCTGGTTAGAAATGTAGACTCAGGCTCACCTCAGAGCCACTCAGAATCTGATTAAAAAAAAAAAAAAAAAAAAAAAAAGATCATGGGATAATCACTTGTGTATGTTAAAGCTTATGATGTCCTGTTGACTAATCCTAACTAAGTGCCTCTCTCTGTAATACCATTATAGTGGTTTAGACCTTCATCTTCTTTGACCTGGACCATTTCAATAGCCCAGGTCAAATCTGTCTCTCAGTCTACATTTGCTCATCTACAGATACATCTTCCATGTGATTCTTTAAGAAGCCAAGTCTGATCATATTACTGCTTGAAAAGCTCTTCAGCAGCTACTCATTTGCCTAAGGAAAAGATAAAATGACCTTTGCAAAGCTTTTAGACCTTTCCTTAGTTCATCCCTTTCTTAAGTCTTTTAATGCAACTCCTTCAACTCTCAAACTTCACTGTATATGTCAGTTACAGAAAATGTGGCCTAATATTTTATGCATTCTCTAGACCTGGAAATACCTTATCCCTTCATCTACTTAGTACAAACCTCACTGGCAACCACAACAATATGCATCACATCTTCTTTGCCATTGTTGTACTTTCTCCAGTCCTCCATTAGAGTTCCTGTCACATGACATCTAAAACACGTCACTATTAGACCTTAGAAAAAATTACTCAGCTTCTTTGTGGGCCTCTGTTCTCAAAAGTAAAATGAGGATGATAATAAGATCAACTTCATTGATTATAAATTTAAATTAGTTAGGAAATGCACAGTACATAAAACAAATACATATCTATGGCTGTTAGCATAATTAAGTACTAAAATAGTCATTATAAGCTTATAAGTGTTGCTGTTGCTAAGTACGTCAAGCCGGTTCCAATTAAAAGAGACTCTGTATAGGGATTCTAAGGAGAAGTTGGTGGGTTTGAACTGCTGAACTTGCAGTTAAAACTGACCTTGTGATCCAGTGCTTATCCTATAGCAACACACCAGGACACCAAATATATCCCCCTATCTTACAATAGGTTTTCTTTAAGGGGGATAGGTTATACTAGGGAGGGTGGTCTTTGAGTTTAGCTGCTGAGGGATGATTAAAATCACTTAGAAGAGACCATCCCATTTGGATTTTAAGGAAGTTGGTTGACTTTTAAAAGAACTCAAGTCTTCAGGCTGTAGTTGTTGTTTGGTACCAACTCATAGCAACCCTATGTACAACAGAACAAAACACTGCCTGGTCCTGGGCTAACCTCACAATTGTTGCCACACTTGAGCCCATTGATGTTGCCACTCTGCCAGTCCATCTCGCTGGGGGTCTTCCTCTTTTTCTCTGAACCTCCACCTTACCAAACATGATATCCTTCTTCAACGACTGGACCCTCCTGACAATATGTCTGAAGTATGAGAGATGAAGTTTCGCCATCTTGGCCTCCAAGGAGCACTCTGGCTGCACTTCTTCCAACACAGATCTGTTTGTTCTTCTGGCAGCCCATGGGACTTTCAAGATTCTCCTCCAACAACATAACTTAAAAGCATCAATTCTTCTACTATCTTCCTTATTCACTGTCCAGCTTATGCATACATATGAGGTTATTGGAAATACAATGGCTTGGGTCAGGTGCACCTTAGTCCTCAAGCTGACATCTTTGCGCCTACTGCAAAATGTCATTTGATTTCTTGACTGCTGCTTCCATGAGTGTTGATAGTTGATCCAAGAAGAATGGAGTCCTTGACGACTTCAATCTTTTCTCCGTTGATAAAAATGTTGCTTATTGGTCCAGTGGTGAGGATTTTTGTTTTCTTTACATTGATATGCAATCCATACTAAAGGCTGTGCTCTTTGATATCAGTAAATATTTTAAGACCTCTTCACTTTCAGCAAGCAAGGTTGTATCATCTACATATCATAGGTTGTTAATGAGTCTTCCTCCAATCCTGATATCACATTTCTCTTCATATAACCCAGCTTCTCAGATGATTTGCTCAGCATACAGGTTGAATAAGTATGGTGAAATAATACAACCCTGTTGCACACCTTTGTTAATTTTAAACCATTCAGTGTTCCCATGTTCTGTTTGAACAACTACCTCTTAGTCCATGTACAGATTCTTCATGAGGACAATTAACTGTTGAGGAATACTCGTAGGGAAGTGGGTAAATTGTCTCTGGGTTTTGGGAGGTGGGTATCAGTGAAAGCCCAAATACATGTAAGTAGTTTCTAAAAAGAGAGTAATTAAAGGGGAGGGCGTTTGTTGGGTGGGAGGTGAGGGCCCAAAAGGGATAAGGGGTTATCGATACATAAACTTGAATGGGTTTAACATGAGGGTCTTGTGGGTAAAGCTTGGAGTTTTAACAATACTAGAGGGAGAAGGGTAATCCAATCCCATTGCATTTGTTGGGCGTATCTGGTTAACAAATTTTTATGAGGCTGTTAGCTCTTTCAACTTTCCCTGAGGACTGGGACCCATATGGTATGTGGAAATGCCAGGTGATATTGAGGGCTTTAGATAAATTCTGTTCTTTCAGCAACAAATTCGCATCCATTGTCTGATTATAAAGAAATGGTAATTACAAATCTAGGGACAATTTGGTTGGCTATTATTTGGTATATGGTTGCAGTTCACTTATTTGTGATTGGAAAAGCTTCAATTCACCTGGAAAAGGTGTCTACAAAGACTAAGAAATATTTAACCTTCCTAACTGGAGGCATGTAAGGAGCTCTGGTAGTGTAGTGGTTACGAATCGGGCTGCGAACCCTAAGGTCAGCAGTTCGAAACTACCAGCTGCTCCGCGGGAGAAAGATGAGGCTTTCTACTTCCGTAAAGATTTACACCCTCGGAAACCCTGTACAGGGTCGCTATGGGTCGGAACTGACTCGACGGCACTTAACAACAACAACAACAGGAGGCATGTGGTTGAAATCTACTTGGCAGTCCTCACCAGGAAGGTGTCCCTGGGCTTGGTGGGTGGGAAAAGAAGCAGGGCAGAAGTTGGTCTGTGCAGAAATCTTTTGACAAATGGAGCAACTACCTGGAAATGGTTTTAAGGATGTCTTGTGTCTGAGCTGTAATGTGTACTTGATTCTTAAGGAATTGTAATAAAGGGAAACTGCTACAATGGACAGTTTGGTAGAGAGTTTCAAGGATGATTTGTGAATTTTGTTCTGGCAGGACTAGACTCCCTTTGATGTACCAATAGAGTTCATCAAAAGTTGCCCCAAGCTTGGTAAGAGTGATGGTTTGTGAATCAGTATAAGTGACCGGGGGAGGGGGTGTGTCGGGGTGTCGGGGTGGTGGTGGTGTTGATGGCTAATGGGAAAAGAAGACAGTGGGTAGAGGTTTCAGCGGCTGTGGCTTTTGCTAACTTAGTAGCTTTGTGGTTAGCAGCAAAATTAACTAAGAGTCGGTCTGGTGTCCTTTACAATGTATTAAGGCAACCTTTGGTGGGGTAGTGGAGTGGCTTCTAGGAGCTTGTGTATGAGTTTTGCATTTATATGGGGATTCCATGTGCTGTGGGAAGCCCTTTCTCTGTGCAATGTTTATGGATGTTTTGGCGGCTAAAGTGAGGGCTTGGATGAGAGCTATAAATTCTGCTTGTTGGGAGGTTGTGTTAGGAGGTAGTTTAGCTGCAACTATTATTTTGGTAGTGCACTGTTGGTCACTGTGTATGATCGCATACCTGGCTAAACTGCTATCTTCTTTGGTAGTGATACCATCAATAAACCAATTAGGAGCTACTGGTATGGGAGTATCTGTAAGGTGGTAAAAACTAATAGGAAAGAATCAATGATTTCTGTGCAATCATGTTGCTCAGTGGGTAAATGGTCTGAGTGGCTGGGTTGGGAGAAGGGGCATTGGTGGAATGATATGGAGGAAGAGGGGGTTGTGGAGAATTTGCATGCAGGAAGATGAGACGAAGGATAAAGTTTTGTGGCTTAATATGTCAGGGAGGTTATGTGAGGAAAATACTTGTATTGGGCAGTGAAATGTGAGTTTGTGTGCGTCCAGTATAAGTGCAGCTGTGGCAAAGACTTTTAGACACAATGACCACCCCTGGTATATGGGGTCTTGTTGTTTTGACAAATATATAATGGGCTGCAGGGAATCTCTGTCTGATTGGGCCAACAAGCCTAACACTTGATTCTTGCTGTTGCTGTTAAGTGCTGTCCAGTTGGTTGTGACCCATAGCAACCCTGTATAGGATTTCTGAGGAGCAGCTGGTGAGCTTGAACTGTCAACCTTGCAGTTTAAATGGTTTTGCAGTCTGGCACATTAACCCACAGAGCCACACCAGGACTCCAACACTTGAATCTTAGCACTGTGTAAATATATGTGGAAGGTTTTGTTGGGGTGCAGGAAACATAGGGATGGGGCAGTCTCTAAGGCTTTCTACAATTGTGTGAAAACTTGGACTACTAAGGGAGTAGATTCCAGGGGAATGAAAGATCACCCTTGGAAGTTTCATATAGAGGTTTGGCTATAATGACAAAGTTTGGAATCCAAAGGCGGAAAATTCCTGCTAAGCCTAGAAAGGAAAGGAGATTTCTTTTGGTGGTTGACATTTGTAAGCTTTGAACAGCAAGCTGGCGGGAAAGGGGATGCTTCGAGATGTAGGTATGGAACTTATGGAACTACTAATTGGGCCTTTCTTTTTGATACTTGAGCTCTGGTAGTGTAGTGATTACGAATCGGGCTATGAACCTCAAAGTCAGCAGTTCAAAACTACCAGCTGTTCCATGGGAGAAAGATGAGGCTTCCTACTCCCATAAAGATATATAGCCTCGGAAACCCTATATAGGGTCGCTATGAGTTGGAACTGACTCCATGGCACATAACTACCAACCAACCACCGTCGTCAATCAGCTAAATAATTGAGAATAATAATGGTGTGTTGGGAGCACATTTCTTTGAAGGGGCTACAAAGAAGAAGATCATCAACATACTGAAGGAGAATGTTAGGGGAAAGGTCTACCTTCGTAAGGTCAGATTGGGGGAAATGGCTAAAATTATGAAGGCTATCGCTAAAACTTTGTGGTAACACAGTCCAGGTTAACTTCTGAGATAGCCCAGTACTGGGGCCAGACCATGTGAAGACAAAAAGGTTTTGGGATGATGGATCAATAGGAATTGTGAAGAAAGCATCTTTAAGGTCTAATACTGAAAAATGAGTGGCTGAGGGAAGAATGCATGGCAGAAGGGTGCAGGGGTTTGGAACTACTGGAAAAGTAGGACATACAGCTTGATTAATCTGATGGAGGTCTTGGACAAGTTTATATGTCCCATTGGGCTTTTGTACTAGGAAGATATGGGATGCAAGGAGTCTGGAAATAATGGGTTGGAGGCCATGGAAACCCTTGAGGACTAAGGGGGTATTGAGAGACAGCGATTTGACACGTAGGATCCTTTAATGAAATGTTTATAGGGATATGGTGATGGGAAATGACAGGGATGTCAGTATTCCAATTTATGGGATTCATTTTTGGTGAAATTTCAAGGGGATTTACACAGGGGCCAGGTGTCTGTGCTAGTAAAAGGTAGGTGTGACTGTCTCTTAGAAATTCAAAATGGATCACTGGTCCTGATTTGTGAAAGATGTCACGTCCTACGAGAGGAACAAAGCATTGGGGCATTACTAAAAAAGAATGAATGAAGGATAAATCTCCAAAGGAACAACTGAGGAGTGGTGTTTGTTTGGAAGTGGCAAGTATGCCTTTCATTCCAATTACTGAGACCAGAGAAGAGAGGAGTGGACTGCTATATTCTGCTAGAACTGAAAGACTTGCCCCAGTATCCAGTAGAAAAGAGATTGTCTTACCAGATACCATCCCAACTATGCTGGATTCTGAGGGCACACTTGCTGTGGGTGTCCCTGGTGGGGGGCAGTCCATCTTCCAGTGGCCCCACCAACCACATACGGGGCATAGCTTGGTCAGTGGCCTCAGGTTAGGGCATGCTTTTGCCCATTGTCCAGCCTGTCCAAACCGAAAGCATGCTCCAAGGACAGTTGTGCTTTTTCCAACTCTAGGCTGGGTCGAGTGTGAGGTGGCAAATGCTAGCATCCAATAGTGGAGTTGTTTTTTTTTCTTTTTGAGTCCTCTGTTCCTCGTCTTGGTTGTTAAAAACTTTGAAGACTGCGTTTAGAAGGTATTGTTGTAGGGTTTGAGTACCTTCTTCTAATTTTTATAATTTTCTTCTAATGTTAGGTACAGACTGGGAAATAAACTGCAACTGAAGGAAAGTTTAACTTTCTCTAGATTCAGGGTTCATGTTGATACGTTTTACCTTGGCCTCTAAAAGGTGGGAAACAAAAATGGCAGAATTTTCATCAGGGCCTTGGGTGACCTCGTGTAATTTATCATAATTGACAGCCTTATGGGCTTTTTTATGCGTTCCACCTATAAAACAGTTAATCATGTGATCCCTTTTTTGGTGCCTTCACTTCCATGTTGATAATTCCAATTAGGCTCTTGGCAAGGAACCACATCCACTGCTGCAGGGTGATGGGTGGGGACCTGCTCATGGAGGGCATCAGTATGGGCTTCTACTGCTTTCCATTTGAGTTCTGTTTCATGCAGGATCAAGGGAGCATTTAAAATAATGTAAATATCATGCCAAATTAAACTAAACGCCTGGGTTATCTGCAAGAACTCTTTGCGGAACTTGACTGAGTTTTCAAAAAAGGATCCTAAGTGTTCTTCAATATGAGAAAGATCAGACATAGAAAAAGGAACATGCACTTGGGCGGGGCCACTGACTGTGGCTATGTATAGCTAGTGGTTACAAATCAGGCTGCTAACCTCAAGGTCAGCAGTTTGAAACTACCAGCTGTTCCAAGGGAGAAAGATGAGGCTTTCTGCTCCCATAAAGATTTACAGCCTCGGAAACCCTGTACAGGGTCACTATGAGTTGCAACTGACTCCACAGCACATAACAACATATGTCCCTTATGGTGAGGATAGTTGCTGCTGTAGTCCAGGATCATGTGACTGGTGGTGAGGGAGGAGGATCTTCAGGAAGGGCAGTGACGTAGAGAAGGAGGGGGAGAAGTGGAAGAGTCAGGAGACGGGGGAGGGGTAGATGGGGCTGAGGCAGAAAGTGGTGTAATAGGTGGGGGAGGCTCATTGGCAGGATCAAAAGGAGGTTCAGGAGAAAACTGTTTCTGAGAAGGTTTTTCATTTAAAAGGAGAACTTGGTGAGTTGAACAGGATTGACAAAGAGAGGGGCATGAGTGGAGGAAGAAAAAGGCTTCGACATAAGGAACCTCCTGCCATTTTCCATTTCTTTGGAAGAAGTTGTCAAGGTATCTGAGAATTTGGAAGTCAAAAGTGCCATTTTCTGACCACTAGCTATCATTGTCCAATTTATATTGTGGCCAGACTATACTGCAAAAATCAATTAATTTTTTTCAGATTGATTTCTGTTAGATGTTAGTTATTTCTTTAAGTTATTCAGAAGACAACATAGAGAGGAGAATTGGCAGGGGTAGGGGGGAGTGGGGAGGTTGTGAAGCTCTAGATCCCATTTTGGGTGGATCAAGGAGTCACTGCCAAAGGCAGTGTCTGCCTACTCACAGAGTACCCAAGTGATAAGGGAGACTTCTGGAGGTCCGACTGTTGGACCAGATGGCCTGGAAAGGGTTATGGGCATATCCACACCCTCTTCCAGGAGAGTCCAAGTGATCCTCTGAGGATCCGGGGATAGGGCAAAATCTCCTGGGATCCTCAGGAGAAGGTGCTGGGGTCTGACTTACTTAGACCAAAGAATTTGTGACCAGTGTTGGATGAGGAAAGATCTGACAGCATGGCCTTCATGAACTGGAGCCGCAGAAAAGAACAAAAAAAAGAAAAAAATGGAGGATTTGGAAGAGTGGTTGGGGGAAAAGGACTTTACAGACAAGAGTTTTGAGAACCACCAGGGTTTGCCCTGGGCTGGCCTCTTGATCCTCTTGAACAGGTCCATGATCCCTTGCAGTCTGTTGCAGAGGGAGAGAGAGAAAGAGAGAGAAGAGCTGACTTCTTGTATATGAGCAGTTGGAGAAAGAGATCCTAGGTTCAGGAATTTTGAGAATTCACTGGGGTCGTGCTCCCAGTCAGAACGTCTCAATTCTCCTGACTGAATCTGTAATCTCTCACAGTCCACTGGGCGGGGAGAGACAGAAAGACAGAGAGACACAGAGAGAGAGAGAGAGAGAGACAGAGACAGAGAAAGAGAGAGAGAGAGAGACGTGGTGGATTACCAGGAATTCCCAGGTTTCAGTAGTAAAGCCAGATTGGCTGCCACCATCTGCTCCTTCCTGAGTTACAAAAGAGTCTTAACTTCTGTCCTGTGCTCTCAGCACCCTATGTTTGAGTCAATGGAGAAAAGAGATGGAGAACACTGCTCAACAGCAAGAACTGGATTGTTCAAGACGAACCTGGGTGGGATTTACTGACCAAGGCCAGAAACATCCTCCCATATAAACTGAGGGTTTTTATGAGAGTCTTGGGTGGGGGGGTGGGGGGGTGGGGGTGAGGGTGAGGAGATGGGGTGGGGAGTAGAGCTTAGAATGGGCAAGTTTTGGAGGAAATGGGCTTTTGTAAGGTCTTGCCTGAGATAGAATTTAGATGGGGCTTACTGGTGGAAACGGGAAATTGAAACGTAAGGAAAATAGACATTTAAGAGAGTTATGGAGGTTGATCTCAGAATAGCTGCATTTAGGCTCCCTCACATTGCATATAAAGATGTATTTATCACAATGTTACATTTCAACATGGTTTACAGTGGCAAAAGATAGAGAATAAGTATCTATCTACAAGGGAGTGATTTTCTAAATGATGGTACATCCATACTGTGAACTACTACACTAAATTAAAAAAAACTAAAAAACAAACAACAGGAGCTATGGATTTGATTCTGACTCATAGCAACTCTATATGTATAAGAAAATAACTGTGTTCCATAGGGTTTTCAGTGGTTGGTTTTCAAAAGAGATTGCCAGACCTTTATGTTGAGATATCTTTTAATGGACTTGTCTCTCCTTTTGGTTAGCAACCAACCATGATAACTGTTTGTACCACCTAGGGACTCCACTGAATAAATTACAAGTATGTGTATTGACCTGAAAGGAGCTCTGGTTTCATAGTGGTTACGAATCAGGCTGTGAACCACAAGGTCAGCAGTTCGAAACTACCAGCTGTTCCGTGGAAGAAAGATGAGGCTTTCTGCTCCCGTAAAGATTTACAGCCTTGAAAACCCTATACAGGGTCGCTATGAGTCGGAACCGACTCCACAGCACATAACAACAACAACATACTGACCTGAAGTATTGTCAATAAAATGTCACAAATAAAATTGCAAGTAAAAGTATTATGTAAGATGCAAACCCATTTAGATTTTAAAAAGTAGTGAAATGTATTTTTATTTATAAACATTTTCTTGAACTTAAAGAATGTTGGTTATCTCATCAAAGTAAGATGGGAAGAGTAATAAGAGGGTATTATCTTTTTATTCATGCAAATTAGTGTTCTATAGATATTAAAATAAAGTATTTTTAAAATAATACTCAGTAAGAAAAAATCCATGGTATAAATGCATTCATATATATACACAAATATTTTCACCATATGTACATAGAAGTTTCTAAATCAAGCATTACGAAATAAAGTAAACTCTTAAATACACTAGAGAAGAAACTCTTTATTTCTACATCACATTGATGTGAACGTAAGTGCTCAAGCTGATCCTCAATGAAATCAGCTTTTCAGTGTGTCTATGACTGCAGAAAGGAAAGCTTCAGGCTTAATTGAATATTTAATACAGAAAATCAAGTGAGATTTGCTGTTCTCTTCTCTATTCAAATCCTACTTATCCACCAAAATCCATCTACATAAAAATCTGATGAAGAAAAAAAAACTGCTTAATGAATTGTAATAAGTCTCTTTTGGCTGCTTTAAAGTTGTGAATTCAAAATAGATAAAAAGCTATGTGTCTGTGACTTTTTGCACAAGTTATTGTCAAGAGGTTATGCAATAAATGAATACAAATAAATGTTTCTGTGTTTGTTAGGGAAAATAAGATTTGCAATCAGCACAAATTTACTTAGGGAAATGGAAACATCTGTGCAGATGCTTGCTGTGGAGATGGGGGATGCAGTCTGTTGTTCTTCTTGAAAAACAAAGTAATAAGGCCAGGTAAGCAAAGCATTGGTCTTTGCATAAATTCAGATAGGGAACTGGGGATAGTGCAGGCCTGAGACTACTTTCTTCTTTGTTGTAAGGAGCATGTGAAAATGTCATGGGGTTAGCATCTGACTTCCTCTAAGTTCACAAGGGGGTTGAAGGAGAATCACTGTCAGCCCAAAGCTGATTCCTATGAGGATGAGGTCAGACATGCCTTCATCCTCTTTCTTCCTTTGCTAATTCTGAAATCTACCATCCCTCTTACTGCAGTCTCTAACTTCTAAGCTGGGTTTGATTATTCATTGCAATGGTTATATAGAATTTACTAACCATACTCATGATTATGGGGTTTATTAGGAAAGTTAACAAGTTACATTTCAGGATCACAAATGTTAAGGATTTAGTTCTTAGGTCCACAATGCCCACAGGCCTCTGACCATCATACCCTAGGCCTGGCCGCTGCCCTGCTCTGGAAATGTTACCACGCTCTTTTAGGGCTGTTGATAAATGCCTAAAGGACACTCCACTCCACTGTAAGTCTTAGCCCTGAGGCACTTGGCTCTAGCTCTGTGGGTTAGCAAACCTAGCTCCCCTAATTAAGTACCTGGATTCACCTCACTCCACAAGAAAGCCTCATATTCAAAGGTATCATTCAATAGTATCACTAGGGGAATGATGAGGATGCATAACTTACCCCTGAGACTCTTTGACAAAAGAGGTGACACCAAAATGATCCTAGGGTCCATGGTGGCAGTGATGGCAGCAGCATCACAGGGTAAGAGCCAAAAAGACAGTGGGGTCATTAGAGTTGGTGTCACTGGTTACCAAGTATATTATTTCACCATCACCAACAACAAAACCACAACCCTTCATAACTCACCAGGCAGGCTTCAATGCCTGCCATTGGGTAGAAGGGAGGGACTCTGCCTAGGCCAATGGGAGAGTGAAGGAGCTAAGGTCATGTGAAAGGAGAAGCCAGGAGGAGTGAGGCTATATGGCTGAGTACTCTGCGGACCAAGGAGGATGCTGACATCATGCTTTATCACACTGGATGACATCAATCTTAGTTATACCACTAGTATCATTTTCCAATCCAATGTAGGCTTGTTGCACATTCTTCAGGCTGTTAATTCAAGGGTATAGAGACCCCATAAGACACATGTACTTTATTTAACATTTGGTCACATAGCATTCTTGATGTTCAAAATGTTCTCATATGTGCCAATGGGGAACTGAGTATAATGAGTCCTGTGTGGCACTCTAGAGTAAGCACTGGGTTGTAGGTCAGTTTGAACCTCAAGATTGGCAATTCAAACTCACCAGTCCATCCTCAGATACCCTATGCAGGGTTGCTATGAGTTAGAACTGATTCAATGACACTTAGCAGCAGCAGCAAGAGCATTGAGTCTGGTGTTGGAGTCCTTGCCTACCCATGCATGGTGAATCCCACCTTTTCCACTTAGTTTAGCTCTATGACTGTGGGCAAGCTATCTTATCTCCTTCAGTCATAATCTTATAGCATGGCATGTTGACAGTGCTAAAAATTATTTTGAAGATTGAATGTGAGGAATACAGCCACCTTGTTTGGTATATCATAAAGACTCAGTAAATGTTCATTTTTGTTCCTTTTTAGCATAGGATTACCTAAAATAAAAATTAAAAAAAGATATAAGAAGGTTCTTCAAAAAATCCATCGAAAAATCAAATTAAAATGAAATATAATGGTGTGGCCTTGTAGGATATGCACAGGACTGCAAGGTCTGTTTGAACTGCAAGGTTGGCAATTCATACTCACTGACCACTTCTCAGAAATGACTCAATAGCATTTAGCAACAACAACAAAGTGACCACAAAGTCCAAGTGTAGTGCTGTATTATAAGCACTGGACTGCTAACTGCAAGACTGGCAGCTCAAACCCATCAGCTGCTCCTTGGAAACTAGATACATGGTCATATGAGTTGAAACTGACTTTATGACACTTAAAACAGCAACAGGGTGGCCATGAGTTTGACTAGACTTGGCAGCAACTAACAACACACACATATATGGACTCCTGGTGTGGCTCTGAAGGTTAAGGACACCAGCCATTCCTTAGAAACCCTATACAGGGTCACTATGAGTCGGAACCAACTCGATAGCACTTAAAAAAACAT
>NW_006408576.1:3152818-3156944 GCF_000296735.1 Chrysochloris asiatica
GGGAGGAACTATACACAAAGCTAGGAGGGACTAAGACAAGGTACAGCTGTCAATCTTACTTTTCCAGACATTCAGGCAACTTTACAACATACTTTGCAGGTTCGAATCTCACAACCGCAACTTGGTTTCTCAAGCTTAATTAACATACCTTTTAGCACCTAGCCTCAAATGCAGGGAGGAAAAGGAGGATTGGGAGGATTCCCATTGTGTCAGCTGCCCATCTCAGGTTCTTCAGAAAAAGAGACACCTGGGTGAATGGGCTGCACCTGGAAACAGTTTAGAGAGGGCATTCCTATTGTCCTTGGAACAGAGACCAGGGAGCCACCCAATTTACTTTGAATGAATTCTCTGAGGGAAGAGCTTTGCCTGTTTGGAATTTTACAGTCTTGGCTTTTAGGAAAATATTACATTTTCTGTGGATATCAAGGGATTCATGTCTGCATTTAGTAAAACATAACTGGACACTAAGATGAAAAACAATTTGCTATTAACTGCCAGGTGGCTAGATCTGTTCCTCAGAGCCTGCGACCTGTAACACTCGGGCCTATAGGGCCTCGAACTTCTGACCAGGCCTACACGGTCTGCAACAGTATATATTTTCTTTTGACATTCTGCTGCTTATTTCCCAGAATTGACCAGAAAAGAAACATTTGGAAAATGTTTTATAACAATAAGTTTATTT
The DNA here is from genome assembly GCF_000296735.1 of Chrysochloris asiatica. Classification (NCBI taxonomy): domain Eukaryota; kingdom Metazoa; phylum Chordata; class Mammalia; order Afrosoricida; family Chrysochloridae; genus Chrysochloris; species Chrysochloris asiatica. The sequence goes on from NW_006408576.1 coordinate 3,153,501, forward strand.
GAAAACCTGAACCTAAGAAAGCAAGTATCAGTTTAGTGATTTCAAGCAGAAGACCCTGAGATACAACAGTACATTCTTAATTTACAGTTTAGGAAATGGAGGCTCAAGAAACTTTAAAGACATGTCAAAGTTCACCTAGCTTCACCAGAATAAAAAATCAAGTTTTAAACTTCTGGTTCAATGCCTTTGTCTTAGTGAAACCAAAACCAACCAACAGAAAACAAACAAGAATGATAACATATTTACTGAAATAGAATGAAGACAACAAAATCACCAATTTTCTAGTTAAAAAATTATTCTTTTTGAGGCATGCTTACCCAATCCCCACTCTCACTGTCTGTTCTAATTCCATGCCTCTGTTTCACTATCTTGGCTAAATCCTACTAATTCTTCTGCTCCTGTTCAGTACTTAACTCCTCTTGGGAGATTTTTCTGACTACTCGAGTCTGAATGAAGTATCCCCCCATCATCCCTCTCAGTATGGTATAAATTACTCACTTGATTCCTCCACACTTACCTGCGAAGACAAGAACTGCATCTCTATTGCTGCTCATCATTATATTCATGAGTGCAGAGTACCTGGCATATTGTTTGAATGGAATCAAATTGTATTGAAACCAAATTAAATGTATTACAGTCCTAATTGTCATAAACAATGATTACTTATTATGGAATTCAGCATGAAAACAAACACCTATTGTAATGGATTACAATCTGGGCTGCTAGTCCTAAAATCAGTTGTTCAAATCTGGAGAAAGATGAACCTTTCTGTTCCTGTAAAGATTTACAGCTGCGGAAACCCTATACAGAATTGCTAAGAGTTGGAACCAACTCGGTGGCACACAACCACCACTACCACCATAGTCATCTTTCTTAGAAAGTGACAATAACTTGCGCTGATTTATGAAAGACTCTAGGATCTTAGCTGGCAAGAGGAAGGGGGAAGAAAAACTCTATGTTAGAAAGAACTAGTGTAAACTGAAGCACTGGGAACAAAGACAATGTGAAACTTTCAGAATCTACAATTTGTTGTTCAAACAAAACAAGGGGAAGCTGAAAGATTTAAAACCAGGAAAAGCATGTGCCAGGGTTGTATTCTTTCACCATGCATATTCAATCTCTATGCTGAATAAATAATCTGATAAATTGCAATATATTTAGAAGAACATGGCATCAAGATTACAGGAGGAATGATTAACAACTTGTGATATGCAGATGATGCAACATCGGCTTGCTGACAGTGCAAGTGAAGAGGACTTAAATACTTACTGATGAAGACCAAAGATCACAGCTTTTGGTATGGGTTGCACCTCAGTGTAAAGAAAACAAAAATCCTCACCATTGGACCAATCAATAACATTACGATACATGGAGAAAAGATTGAAATTGTCAGATACTTCATTTTTCTCAGATCAACCATCAACACTCATAAAAGTAGCAGTCCAGAAATCAAACAACGTATTTCATTAGGCAAATCTGCTGCAGAAGACTAAAGTGTCCAGAAGCAAAGATGTCAGTTTGAGGACTAACATGGGCCTGACCCAAGCCATGGTATTTTCAATAGCCTCATATGCATGTGAAAGTTGGCCAGTGAATAAGGAAGACCACAGAAGAACTGATGCATTTGAGTTATAGTGTTGGATGAGGATATTATGTATACCAAAGACTGCCAGAAGAACAAACAAATCTTTGCTGGAAGAAGTGAAACCAGAATGCTCCTTAGAAGTAAAGATGGACAGAATTCGTCTCTCGTACTTTAGAAATATTAAAAGGGACCATCAGGAGGGACCAGTCCTGGAGAAGGACATCATGCTTGGTAAAGTGGAGGGACAGTGATAAAGGGAGACCCTGAATGATATGGATTGGCACAGTGGCAGCAACAAAGTGTTCAAGCGTATCAGCAATTGTAAGGATGGTGCAGAATTGGGGGTGTTTCTTCTGTTGTACATAGGGTCACTATGGGTCAGAACTGACTTGACCACATGAAGCACCAACAACAATTTGTGAAACAGGCTAGTTGAAAGTGAAGGCTTATACAGAAGAGCCCAAACATTTGAATCGGTTGTCCATATGTTTTGTATCAAGGGAACATTCATATTCTGTTTTCAAAGGTGTAGGGGCTAAGAAGACTATCACAGAAAAACAGGTATTTAGGAAAAGGATGATTGGTTTCTATGTAGAAAAGAGCTCCTCCTAAACGGAAACTCTGGCAGTCTGTGTGAAATTAGAAAAATATCTTCTTTCCCTAAACAATGTAATGATCTTTCTGTTGTTTGTGTAGATATTAACGAATGCAAAGATCTGATGGATCCTCCGTGCCATCCCTCTGCTGAATGCAAGAACACCAAGGGCAGCTTCCAGTGTCTCTGTACTGATCCATATGTACTAGGAGAGGATGAAAGAACCTGTGTAGGTAAGATCACAATTCCTTTTTGTACCACATATTATTTTTCTTAATAATAATGATAATAATAATATGTTCAACATAGTCAACATCAATTGCCTTCCTGATTTTGTATAGTAGTATTCTTGGGGAAGAGATGATATTCCAAATTTTGAATGACAGAAGAGTTATCATTATTACTGCATTGTAAGTAGGTATGTAATTAAACTTTATCAACCATTCTAACAAACATCCTCACAGCTGGACCATGAGCATTATCATAATAAATGGAGAAAAGATTAAAGTTGTCAAGGATTTCATTTTACTTGGATAGCCACAATCAATGCTCATGGAAAAAGCAGTCAAGAAATCAAAGGACATATTACATTGAAAAATCTACTGCAAAAGACCTCTTTAATGTGCTAAAAAGCAAAGGTATCACTTTGAATACTAAGGTGTGCCTGATCCAAGCCATTGTCTTTTCAATCACCTCAAATGTATGAGAAATCTGGGTAATGAATAAAGAAGACAGAAGAAAAATTGGTGCATCTGAATTAAGTTGTTGGCAATGAATATTGAGTATAACATTGTCTGCCAGAATAATGATAAACTTGCTTTAGAAGTATACCAAGAATGTTCCTTTGGAAGTGAGAATGGTGAGCCTGTCATGTTTAGTGAAATAGAGGGTCAATGACAAAGGGGAAGACCCTCAATGAGATGAATTGGCATGGTGGCTGCAAAAATGGACTAAAACATTGCATCAATTGGGCAATGTTTTTTTGCACATAGGGTCACAGAACAGTCTCAATAGAACCACCAACAGCAATAACTATGCTAGCATTGATCATCTTATGCCTTTTCTGATTCTGAGTATTGATAGAAAACCAACCAGAATATTATTTTTCCAAACAAATTCTACAAATTACATGCTTAAGCCTGGATTGTTTTATATATATGTATATATTATATTGTTATATATTATATATGTGTGTATATGTATATATATATATATTTATATATGTTGTTGTTGTTAAGTGCCATTGTATCAGTTCCGACCCATA
>NW_006408576.1:3158014-3159930 GCF_000296735.1 Chrysochloris asiatica
TGGTACTTAACAAAAACATATATATACATATGTGTGTGTAGTATATATATGTATATATCACTATAATATAGATATGTTAATACTTATATGAAATTGTAAAATGCTCAACATTCAAGAGATGTCATTAAACACTGTGTTAAGTAAAATAAATCAATCTCAAAATATTGTAGGAACTCACATATATGGAATAACAAGAATAGGCAAATGCCTAGGGCAAAAGTTCATGCATTTACCAGGGGTGGGCAGAATAGGAAAAGGGGAGACATTCTTTAGGAAACAGTGAGTTTCTGTTTATAGTAAAGAAAAAATTAATAGCTATGGGCTATAGTTGTATTGACTAGGGGTTGTGCAAACAGTCAGGTGCTCAACTACTAGCTGACAGCCACACTGCCCAGAAGGCACCTCAGAAGACATTCCTGGTGATCTGTTTTTGAAAGATCAAAGCTATAAAAGCCTTACAGGAGAGTTCTACTTTGCTAATGTAAGTTGCCATGATTCAGAATTGACTTGATGCCAACTAACTATAGCTATACAGGGGATAGTTGCAAAAATAAGATTGATGTAATTAATATCATTATATTTTGTACCTAAAAATGTTTAATTGTCAAAGGTTGTATTATATTATATGCACTTATAATTTAAAAATAGGAAAAAAGGGATATCTCATCTTTCCTGGGTCTCCTCTTTAACTTACTCCATCCTGCCTTCTGATACAGGTCTTGTGTAAAAACCACATGGACTTGCATGTTTGTCTGTTCCCATGCCCTACATGCTATCATTTCTCCCACATTGTGCCTTAGTACTTGTCATTTGTGGATAACCTCTGAAGGTATCAATTATCACCTCCTCCAAGTCCTGACTCAGCAATCTGCTATGGCTCAGGGACATTTATAAATTACAGTTATCATAATCTTCATACTAGTTTGTGAAGTGCCTGTTGTGTCAGACACTATTCTAAACACTGAACTCATTCAATTCCCACAATTAGTGGTCAGTAAAAGGTAAGCCATAGTGACATTACAGGATAAGCACTAGACTGATCTACATAAGTTTGGCAGTTCAAACCCACCAGCTGCTCCACAGGAGGAAAATGAGACTTTCTGCTCCAATAAAGAATTACAGCTTCAGAAACCCTATACAGGGTTGCTATGAGTCAGAATTAACTCAGTGGCAATAGCTTTTGTGGGGTTTTTTTGCTTTGCTTTATTTTATTTTTCTTGTATCAGATAAGTTGTTACCTCATACAAGATAATTAAACTATTTTCTTGTATGAGGTAATAGCTTAAACTATTTTAGTCAAATTTTAATTAAAAGTTGAACTATTTTTAATCTCCATTTTATGGATGAGAATGCTGGACGATAGAGAGGTTACATGGTTTTCCCATGGTCACAGATGTAGCATTTGTAGCTTGGTTATCTAACTACACTCTCAGACACTGCACTATGCTTATTCAAATCATTATTACGCATCTGTCATGTACCAGGCAATGGACTGAATCCTGGGATTGCAGTACTACATCAAAACGGATACAGGTGACCCTGCATGGAATTTAAAATCTAGTAGGGGAGTGAGGTTTTAATCCATAATCACATAGACAAGTGTAAAATTGAAAATCTATAGTAAGTATCATAAAGGAAAGACACAAGATAATACAGTTTCCTTAATACAAAAAATAATAATAACAATAAGCCTACTTAGGATGTTTAAAGCAAGTTTCCCTGAGGAAATGAGGCTTGCGCTGAGCTCTGAAAGATGAACAGTGTGAAAGTAGATAAATGAATGTTTCAAACCAAGTATTGTAGGTGCAAAGGATCTTTGTGTAGTAAGATCGCACAGCATGATTATGAGAAAGTGACAGCTGATCGGTGTTAAATAAAAAGCATTTTACCAGATATGGTAGGGAAAATCACATAGA
>NW_006408576.1:3173121-3174192 GCF_000296735.1 Chrysochloris asiatica
TCCTCTCAGCACCACTTTTGCCATGTCCCAAATATTTTGGTAAGTTTTAGGTTTGTTCTCATTTGTTTCTAGGAACTTTCTGAATTCACATTTAATTTCTTTATTATCCATTTGCTCTTCAGTATGGTGTTATTCAGTCTCCATATATTAAACTTTTATTTCCTTGGTCTTATTGTTGACTTCTAATTTTATGGCATTTTGGTCTGAAAAGATGCTTTGTAGCATTTTGATGTTTGTAAATTTATGGAGGCTTGTTTTTTGACCTAACACATGGTCAATTCTGGAGAATGTTCCATGTGCACTGGGAAAGAATGTATATTGTGCTATTATTGGGTTGAATGCTCTGTACATGTCTATGAGGTCAAGTTGATTGATAGTGCTGTTTAGTTCCTCAGTAGCTTTGTTGAGTTTCTTTCTGGTTGTTCTATCCCCTTTTGAAAGTGGCACATTAAAATCCCCCACTATAACTATGGAAAGGAGCTCTGGTAGTGTAGTGGTTACGAATCAGGCTGCGAACCGCAAGGTCAGCAGTTCAAAACTACCAGCTGTTCCGCAGGAGAAAGATGAGGCGTTCTGCTCCCGCAAAGATTCACAGCCTCAGAAACCCTATACAGGGTCGCTGTGAGTCGGAACCAACTCCACAGCACATAACAACAACAACATAGCTATGGAACGAGGGATATCATTGCTGATGTCCGATGGATCTTGCTGAAAGCAGAGAATATCAGAAAGATGTTTACCTGTGCTTTATTGACTATGCAAAGGCCTTCAATTGTGTAGATCATCACAACCTATGGACAACATTACGAAGTATGAGTATTCCAGAACACTTAATTGTGCTCATGAGGAATCTGTACCTGCACCAAGAATCAGTTGTTTGACCATAACATGGAAACACTGAATAGTTTAAAATTTAAAAAGGTGTGCAACAGGTTGTATTCTTTCACCATACTTATTCAACCTGTATGCTAAGCAAATAATATGAGAAGCTGGGTTATATGAAGAAAAACATGACATTAACAACCTGTTAATATGCAGATGATACAACCTTGCTTGCTGAATGTGAAGAGG
>NW_006408576.1:3175665-3179899 GCF_000296735.1 Chrysochloris asiatica
CACACAACTCACAACAGTACAACAAATTGGACAGACTAATGGTGGTTGGCATCTTTGAGAGACTCAAATCATGTTTCTTAAAATTGTTCTTTGAGTTTGGGGAATTAAAAGAAGACTGAAGGGGACAGATCAAGGATGCAGGGCACAAAGGGTAAAGTTTCCAAATGAATTTTGTATAGGATTTCCCCTGCTACCCTATAAGAATGAGCAGATGCATTGTCAAAGCAGCAACAACAACAACAACAACCTTGCTGTAGATTTCCTGGACTTTTTCTAACCAGTGCAGTTTTCAGGTTTCTTCCTAATAAGTCCACGTGATCACCCAAAGTCTATCAAGAATAAGTTTTGGGATCCCAAAATACTGTCACCAAAACCTTCTGAACTGACCTTTCTAGTTTGCTCATCTTTGAGGTCTTTCTTACCTTCCTCAAAATGCTTGATGCATCTAAAAATTGCTATTTTGTGGGGCAGCATTTACTATAAATGTGTTGTAAAGTGTCATTGATTTTGGAAAATGTTTAGTTAAAATTCTTATATTAACTCTGACATAAACATTGTTTTGTTCTTTTTTCCCCATGGCACACACACACAAAAATCTTTTTTTTATTTTAATAGTATCCTATTTAGACTAAGACAAGTATATTACTGCCAGCACTTGTCTACAGCCTTCCACTGAGTGCAGAGATATGTTTAAACTCATTTGTTTTGAATAAATCCATGCATCTGTGGCATCTATGAACTGGAGACCTAGTAGCAATCCTTTTTTACCTACCCTTGTATGGTCATTATGGAGAAGATGTGGCAGTTTCCTTCTGATCATTTCAACCTTTTCATAAAAATAGCTTTCAGGGACATTTGTAAAAAGTGAGAGGAAAGAAAGAAAACTTAAGGTGGCAAAAGAATGGAGGGTTCTGAAAAAAATTGAATCACTTTCATTTTCTCTTCCATCTAATCTAATACTTGTTCCACCAAGGCATTTTGCATTAATGCTATGTCCCAATTAAATATCAAGATAAGGAATGGTCTGCCTAAATGATGAAAATATTCCATTCATTTTGAAAAGGGTTTTATGGAATTCAAGTGAAAAACAAATCTTATGCCAAATAAAGTCTCCTGTCATCACATCTTGACTTAGCAAGACTAGAGCAATTGAAAATGCTCTGCTGTCATTTGACAAGTGTCTCATTGGCTTTCCCTCTTCTGGGAGTGACACTGCCATCTTCTTCCTCTACAACCTCTGGAAATTTGATGATTGTTGAAGGCTTATTCAGCATTAATCTCCATTCCCAAAGCCTTCCTCAGTGAATTCCAATATGATGAGCTGAAGTTCTCCAAGGCCCTGAAACTGGATTTAGAGACACTTTACAACCCAGATCCATTCTGGGATATCTTATTTAGCCCATACTTTACATTGAGGCGCAAATGATACTGAAGTCTGTGGTCTTTGTTCTTCATCAGTAAATCAGCAAGCAAGATTGTAACATCTGCATACTACAGGTTGTTAATGAGTATTCCTCCAATCCTGATGCCAGTTTTTCTTCATATAATCAAGTATCTTGGATTATTTGCTCAACATACAGATTGAATAAACATAGTGAGAACACACACACACAAAACAAAACAAACAAACAAAAAAACCAACCCTGATGCAAACCTCTCCTGATTTAAAACCACTCAATTTCACCTGATTCTGCTTGAACAAATGTCTTTTGTTCTATGCACAGGTTCCTCATGAGTACAATTAAGTGTTACAGAATTCTCATTCTCCGCAATGTCATCCATAGCTTTTTATGATTCACACAGTCAAAAGCCTTTGCATACTCGAGAAAGCACATGAAGTCACCTTTATGGCATTTTTCACTTCAGCCAAGATCATTCTGACATAAGCAATGTTATACTTCATCCCACGTCCTTGTCTGACTCTGACTTGAATCTCTGGCAATTCCCTGTCAATATACTGTTGCAGCCATTTTTGAATTAAAATTTTTTTTTTACTTGCATTTGATATTAATGACATTTTCTGATGGACGAATCTCTGACAGTTCCCCATCAATGTACTGTTGCAGCCATTTTTGAATTTTAAAAAAAAAATTTACTTGTGTTGGACATTAATGACATTGTATGATGATTTCCTCATTCTGTTGGGTCACTGTCTTTGGAATGGACACAAATATGGATATCTTCCAATTAGTTGGCCAGATTGCTGGTTTCCAAATTTCTTGGCATAGATAAGTGAGTGCCTCCAGTGCTGCATCAGTTTGTTGAGAGATTTAAATTTGTGTTCAATCAATTCCCTGAGCCTTGTTCTTTGCCAATGACTTTGGAACACATTGGACTTCTTCCTTCAGTACCATTGGCTCTTGATCATATGTTGTCTCTTGAAATGGCTAAACATCAACCGTTTCTTTTTGTTACAATAACTGTATATATTACTTCAGTCTTCTATTGATGCTTTCTGCATCATTCAATATTTTACCCAAAGAATCCTACAGCATTGCTAGTAGAGACTTGAATTTTTTCCTCATTCTTTCAGCTTGAGGAATACTGAGTGTGCTATTCCCTTTTGGTTTCCTAATTCTAGATCTTTACACAGTTTGCTATAATATTTAACTTTGTCTTTTTGAGCTGCCTTTTGAAATTTTCTTTTCAGCTCTTCTAACTCCTCATTTGTTCCATTTGCTTTGACATCTCTATGCTGGAGAACAAGTATCAGTGTCTCTTCTGGCATCCTTTTTGGTCTTTTCTTTCTTCTTTGTCATCTTAATGACATTTGTTTTCTTCCTGTGTGATAGTCTTAATGTCATCCCACAAATCTTCACTCATTAGTGTCTAATGCACCAAATCTGTTCTTGAGATGATCTCTAAACTCAGATGGTATATGTTCAAGGTCATATTTTGGTTCTTGTAAACTTGTTTTAATTTTCTTCAGCTTCAACCTAAATGTGCATATGAGCAATTGATGATCTGGTGCTCAGTCTGCAACTGGTCTTTTTTTGGCTGATGTAGTGGAGCTTTACTACTATCTATTTCCACATAGGTAGTCAATTTGATTTCTATGTACTTCATCTGGTGAAGTCCACATGGATAATCATAAAACTTCCAATGTTCCTAGATTCGTACTTTGTACATTCCATGTTCCAATTCTTAACGGATGTGCAACTGTTTCTTATTATTTTGAGTTGTGCTCCAACAGCAAGTGAAGGTGCTGAAAGTTTTACTCCAGTCATGTCATTAAGGTCAACTCTACTTTAACGAAGAAAGTCTTCCCCAGTCATATTTTGAGAACCTTCAACTTGAGGGGCTCATCTTCCTGCACTATAGCTGACAATATTCTGGTACTATATTCTATGTTTCATTATTCAACATTTTGATGCTATCAGGCTGTGTTTCACTGCTATTCATAAACTTTTCAGTGGCTAACCATTCAGATGTCTGGTACCATAGTGGTTACGAATTGGGCTACTAATCTCATGATCAGCAGTTTGAAATTATCAGCAGTTCCACAGGCAAAAAAGATGAGGCTTTCTGCTCCTGTAACAGCCTCAGTAACCCTGTAGAGGGTTGCTATGAGTCAGAACCGACTCCAAAGCACATAACAACAACCACCATTCAGATGTACTCCACCTCTGCCTATCCCTAATGTGTCTTAGTCTAGAAGCTCAGCTGAAACCATGAGTGAGCCTGCTGCCATTCAAAATATCGCTGGCATAGCTTCCAACGTCACAGCAACCTTGAGCCATCACAGTGTAAGAAGGTGACAGACTAATGATGGATTTTATCTTTTGGGATGTGGAGATATTGTTTTGTTTTTCTTTGGAGTCAAAGGTAAAACATTATAGCCACCTAGTATAGAGTCTTTATTCTGCAATATGCGGAGTGTGGTGAGAATCAAAAGATTGGCAATTTGAGTCTACCAGCTGCTTTGAGCAAGAAAGATTAGGCATTCTGTTCCTGCAAAGATCTACAGATTCTGAAACTCCAAACAGGGTCACTATGAGTTGTAATCGACTCAATGGCAATTAGCAACAATAACAATTATATAATATGAGGTAAATCTAAAAGTATTGTTACCAGGGTTTCAGTTAATACATGAACAGTTTATTCCAAAGAAAACATGTTTAAACACATCTCTTCGATAAGTGTATGACTACAGAAAGGTTCATTACACCTAGTCTTGGTAGGATACTTTTTGTGCCATGGAAAAGTTATTTTGAGGTTAGGTAAAATATCCAAT
>NW_006408576.1:3183050-3218529 GCF_000296735.1 Chrysochloris asiatica
GTCCCGGACTAGAAAGCAATAGATTTCTTGCTTCTGCCACAAATTCCCCCAGCTGTGAGCCTTCGAACCTTCTAAGTATTCCTTTATATGCGGTTCAGAGTTCTGGGACCATCCCCTGAGTCTGCTTGTTCAGGTATTCCGTGTTGTTGTTGGCGGAGCTCTCTGCTATACGTCCGCCCAATCTGCCATCTTGTTTGTTCTCCCCAAAATATCCAATTTTTAACAAAACACAATTGGAGTTCTTTCCAAATCACTCAAGTTTTGTGACAAGTTTATGATAACAATGTCTCACATAAAAAAACATTTTAGGATGGCTCAAACATTTTGAAGAAGATTGCAGAGACCTCAAAGATAAATCAAGGAGGGAATACCGTTTACTTCAATGTACAAGGAAAGTGATTGAAGCCCATACACTGGCTGAAGACAACCATAGAATTGCCACTGATGTGATAGTTAGTGAAGTTGAGATCTCACTTGGTTTGGCATTTTCAATTCTAAGTGAACATGTTGACCTCACAAGTTTTCTGCTCAATGAGTGCCATAAGTGTCATGTGAAGACCAGCTAGTTTAAAGAGCAGATCTTCCAATCAGTCTTTTAAGCAAAATAAAAGCTCATGTAGACAATTTTATAGAACAAATCTTGACTGAGCATGAATCTTGAATTTACCAATATGCTTTTTTTTTTGCAAGATCCAGTCAAAACAGTGGCTTCCCATGGTATCTGCTGACCCAGTTAAATTAAAGGTGCAGACATCAACAGAGAAGTTTATGGCAATTATTTTGGGGATCTTAAAGAGTAATCTTGACAGGTTTTCTTAAAGAACACATGGCAATTGTGGGGCTTATTAGAAAGAAGTTTTAAGAAAATTCAAAGCTCCATTGTTGATAAAAGGTCCAGGAAAGGTACGACAAAGAATTTTTTTCCATCATGACAATGCTCATTCTTTGAGGGTATCAAGGGTTATCCAATGAGAATTTTGTTGGGAAATTTGACATCATTCATCCTACAATCCTGATCATGCCTTTCAAACTTATTTTTGTTACCTAAACGTAAAGAACACCTAAAAAGAACATTATTTTGCCATTTTGACTTGGTATAAATAGAAGAATGCAGAATTCTTTAGGGAAAGGAAAGCTATAATTTTTGAAGTGAATAGCCAAAACGATGCATATGTTGAGAAACAAAAGCATTATATTTTGATATTTTTATTTACTAAAGGTTATTGTGATTTTGATTTCTTTTGAACTTCTCCTCATAAGTCCTATGATTGGGCCAACAAGGCTTATCATTATCTTATAAAAGTTACTTCTTTCCAATATGTCTTTTAAATTAAGTAATAAAAGGTATGGTAATAATAAATGTAATACAGCTTATCATTGTTAAAATTTCCCTTTTCTCATAGACACTCATTTATTATTTGACTTTTACATTTGTTCCTTTGTTTAATGGATTTTGATTTTAGGAAGCTGTTCTTTTAGTGCTAACTTCCTCAAACATTCTTTTTAGCTGTAAGGTAAAAAGAAATGCATTACATTAAAAATAATACATTCTTAGTGCTTTGATTTTTTTTCCAAGTGCTTCCATGTAGGATACTTATTTTGACCCACACCATACTTCTATGATGCAGAAAAGAAAATCTAGAAATAAATATTAAACAACAGAAAGAGATAAAACAATGACCTAGTACAGGTAAATTTTCTAAAAAATTTTACTAGGTCCTTTAGCTGCCCTAGAATAAAAGTAAAGAAAGTTTACTTGTCCTTCTATAATTCAGATAAAGTAATTGTACTAGACTATAACCAAAGTCATTGGACTCCCAACCCCTACTTCTTCTGTCCAGATACCAGCATGAACCCCTTCTTATCACAGCCAGCATGTGTTCCAAAAGTTAGAATGGCTGTTCAAAGGAACCAGATTCTCCTAAAGCCCATATGCGTTTCCAGTGTTGTGATGTTGGTTGCCATTAAGTCAGCTCCAACTCATAGTGATCCTTATACATAACAAAATGCCGTGTTGCTCAGTCCTGTATCATCTCCATAATCTTTGGTATATTTGAACATCTCCCCAACATTTGTTTTATTTTTAGCTACACAGGTTTTAGTTGTTGTTGTTTTTCTTTAACATTTTATGTAGTTTGAGTAAAAGTTACAGAGCAAATTAGTTTCCCATTAAACAATTTATAAACATTTCATTTCGTGACATTGGTTGCAATCCCTCATTGTGACAGTGCTCTTCCCACTTTTTCCCTGTAAACCCTGTTTCTATATGTGTTTCTTTCCTGCCCTTTCTTGCCTTCTGAACTTAGTGTTTGGGCAACTGCTTCCCTTTGGGTCTCTTAAGGTTGATTGTACTGAAGGAGTATGTTCCTTCCTGATGTGATCATTCATGTTATAGACATTGTTTGTTTAACTGAAAGTTGATCCCTGAAGGTAGTTAAGTGCCAGGTTTGAAGGGTATAAAAGAGCCATAGTCTCAGGCAGGGGTTCTAATAGTTTCTATCAGACCAGTAAGTTTGTTTCCATATGATTTTATTCTACATTTATTTTCTCCTTCACAATCTAGTATGTTCTATTGTGATCCTGATCAAAGCAGTTGGTTGTGGTAGCCATGAACAATAAGTTCTTCTGATCTCAGGCTAGTGGAGGTTGTGGTTCCCATGATCCATTAGTCCTTGGGAATAATTGATTTCTTGAGTCTTTGATATGCATCACTCTTCTTTTGAAAACATTATTGAGGCTATTGTGTCAAATCATCTCATTGGAGTGTTTCCTTTGTTTTTGCTGACCCTCTGCTTTACCAAAATAGGAAGAGGTCATTAAACTCTCTCCTTCATATTTCCATCTGTGTTGGTTACTTCTCTTCAGTTTTTGAAATGTCAATTTGTAATTTTCTCATAATACTACTTCTGGTCCCTTGCCTGTTACTTCTGGCCCTTGGCTGTGCATCCCTATTTATTTTATCATAAATTTCTTCTCTCTCAAGCCTATTGTTTTATCAGCATCCAATTTACTCACATTTTTCTCTATTTGAAAAGTTATTCTCTCTTCATTTGAAGCCAGAACAGTCATAGTTATAGAAAACTATAAACAACTATGTCTCATGCAGTAAAGCATTTTTTTAAATGCCTGAAATGCCTATTCAAATGTAAATTGACAAGATAGCCTAATGACAATGTTATAAACATTTGAAAAATGAAATCCATGCCTGTTTTCTACATTTATTGGTGAAACTAAAAAAAAATTGATCCTAAAACCTATCATGGTGAATCACATAGGACATTTAAGTCAGCATTCTAACTTTGCTGTTACCATAGCTTCAGAAATGTATTTGTATCTTTATAATATCTTTTCACCCCATAGATAGCTCTCAGAAGTCCCGGGGGTGGGGGGTGGGTGAAAACCTTTTATTATCAACCTATAAATTATTACCTTGCTGCCTTCTCCTCCCCAAATTTTGCTCAAGACTCATCCACAGATCTCTCAGAATGTCAAACACCAATCTCAGAAAAATAATGTATCATGTAAAATGTGTTTTTTAAATGATCTCTGTTTTCAACAAAAGTAGATTATTTTGTTAAATGAAACAACTCTTAATTTGATTCATTTTAAAAACACAACTTTATAACTCTCACCTCTAGCCTGGATGAGTCCATGAGAGGAAGTCAAATCTGTGTGTTCTTAGAGGAATAAATGATGAAGTTTCCTTAATGAGTTAGTTGGCCCCATCTTTCAGTTCCATTCTGCTGCCGTGACAAGCTATTCATGTCTATGACTTAAACTTATGGGCTTAATTTTGTGAGACTCAGGGTAATAATGGAAGGGTTACACTGCTTTATAATCAGAGTAATAATTATGCTCCCTTTGTTGGCAAATTTATCTTGTGAGAAGACAACTGTGGTATGTGCATTTTTCTGTAAAACCATTAATTTAACTACTTGGACTTTGATCGTTCTCAAGCTAAAGAAAAAGGAGACAAGAGCAGCTAACATCCACAAAAAGTTTTTCAGAAATGAATCAGTATTTAGTTCTGAGGATTTTTATTTATTTATTTATTTATTTTATATTCTTATAAAAGGAACTGTGGTTTATAGTGTATCAATCTTGGAAATACAACTATTTTAGTTGTATTATTATGTAAAATTAGTTTACATAATTTATATTCTTGTAAATATTAGAAATAATACTCTAATATTATAAGAGTATAAATTATGTAAACTATTTTCCAGAATTTTGCCTTAGATGTCTTGTTTTAATTTTTTCCTTAAGAATAATTATCCACATAAATTTCCCCAATTTCACATCTCAAGGATTCCTTCTAAAAACCCTACAGAAAGCTTGTTTCTTGGATTGAAACATATGTTTCCAGCGCTACATCTTTGCTTATGAGAGGAAGACCTCTCCTCCATGTCTCCTAAGTCCTACCCTTCCGTCAGAGATATTTTAAAACTTTCACTATGTACTTATATAAAGTTATGCAAATAAATCTACATGTTATTTTTTCCTGGGACACCATTATTATTTGTCTGATGGTGTATATAAGAAAACTATAGTTCATACAAGTGAAGCAACCTGCTCAGTACCACATGGCTGGTAAGTGAAAGATTCAAGGTTATCCTAAACCTTAAAGGTTCCAGAGAAATTTTTCTTCTCAGTAAGTCCTGTTGCTTCCCTCAAGACCATTTTTCATAGACACCTTTCCTCTTCCACTTCCTCCAGTATCCCTGTATTCCCTGATCCTTTTCTAGCCGTGATTTCAGATCTACCGCTGGTACTTAGCTTGGCCACCTTGCCCCTGACTTTGATGTATTCTTGTATGCACTGATTTTTTTTTTTTTTCTTATTAAAGACCATCTAAAAATATAGCAAAAACCTTGTGGGAAACAAGGGTGCCCAATTTGGTAGTAATTCTTATTAGGCAAAAGTGAAGCCAGGTTGTGGAAAGTGGTTTCTTTTTTTATTGTTTTGTTGTATTTCTCTTTTGTCGCTCATTATGTTTTATGAAAAGGTTGTAAGACCAAAGCGATATCAACAATTCTTTCCTTCAATTCCCATCAGACACAATAAACTAGAAACACGGTAATGCTATCTAGTCTCTGTTCCAGTTTGCTTCAAATAAAATTCATTTAAATCTGGTATATACCAAAAACTAAACCAAACTTGCTGTCGTAGAGTTGATTCCAACTCATAGTGACCCTGTATTTGGTTTCTGAGACTGCATATCTTCACAAAAGCAGATGGTCTTAGATTTTACTGCAGAGCAGCTCATTTTCAACTGTGTACTTTGTGGCGTACAGTCCAGTGCTCATCCTACAGTGCCCCCAGGGCTCCTTTAAATCTGGGCTGTGTTGTTGTTGTTAAGTGCCGTAAAGTCAGCTCCAATTCATTGTGTCCCTGAATAGGGTTTCTGAGGGATGCTGGTGGGTTTGAACCGGCAACCTTTGGCTCAAACTGACCTTGTGGTTCAGCACGTTGTCTTGCAATGTCACACCAGGACTTCTTTTAAGTCTGGGCTCTAGAATGGGAAAATAATTTGCTTCTGGTTTGGAAATTGTTAAAATCTGTAGCTTTGATTTTATTTTGAGATTTTTTTTTTTATTCTTTTATTTTCACATGCAATAAACTTACTTGCTAAGAGAAGTCTAAACATAGAATCAGGCCTATATCATTTCTTTGGCTGCTTTAACAAAATCCCTAAAAAAAAAACTGACATGACTAAGAAAACAAAAATAGGCTTACTGTGTGTCATTTTATTGCTTAAAATTGTCTTTGAAAAAAAATGTTTCTAGTACAATGATGCATGCCATAGAGACTCAACATTCCACTGATCACCAAAGTAAAGCAGGTTGCTCTGATTGAATAGGCAAAAGCCTCTCCTCCCTTCTCTCTCCTGAATATATTATCTTCATAAATTATCAACCTTAGTTGAAAATGATGGAAATTCTGGGGGAGAAAATTTCATAATCAAAAATATAAGAATAGTAATAAACATAGTGATCACCTACTGACCACAACAGTTCCCAGACATTTACAAACATTATCTCTTATTCTCATTCTAGGCCTTTACCAGGTATTTTTTTCATAATTATTCATATGAGGAAGCTCAGAGTCTCAAAGATTAAATTCCTTCTCAAAGACCATACCACTAATGATTAAGCAAAGTTAGCGCTCAGTCTAAAGTCTGTCCACTCCCAAAACTTATAGTTGTATAAATGCACTACAAGTCCTTCCTGAACTTCATATGCAATTAAGATCTTGAAGCATATTATTACTTTTCTGTACCTCCCATTGATGTTGTTGTTAAGTGCCATTGAGTCAATTCCAACTCATAGGAATCCCATAAAAGGTTTCCAAAGAGTGGTGAGTTTGAACCGCCAATCTTGCAGTTCAAACTGACATTGTGTGTGGTCCAGTGCTTCCTTACAGTGCCACACCAAGATTCCTATTGCATAAGGTTAATTGTTGTGTTTCATTTAGGTCACACACAATCCTGGTCAAAGATCGTGTATCTTCCACATAGCAGTCGCCAGTACATTATTAGCAGTCTAAACTTAGTAAATGATAACCTTGCACAAAATCTGATGGAGCAGGCAGGCAGGAGCCAGTGTTGTCTCTTGGTCGCACCAGTTCTGTCATTGCTTGTAGCACACTTTAATTTCTTGATAAAAAATTGCTGTGCTCAGTCAGCTTTCAGGATGAAAAAATGAAATTCAGGGACTGTCTCCACAGTGAATAGAAAAACGAAACTGGTTGAGCATGGAGGTCAAGGCTAGCCCTTGACAAAGTATGGAGGACACAGAGTTTTTGTTTGGTGCCCTTATATTTTCATATCTGAATCGTTCTTTTCTCCTTTGCCATTCTTCAATCAGCCTCCCATTTCTGATCATCCTTGCTAAGTTATTAACTGTTAAAGACAATTTTGTTGCTAACATCTGAAAGTTTGAATCTAACGAGCAAAAATCAAACCAGTATTCATGGGCTCTCTGAGATGCAACAAACCCTGTGCTGCACACTGAAGATTCAGAAGTATTATATGGACAGCCATCAGTTTCTAAGTCATTACTAAGTTAGGTGTATGATATAATGCCTACCTTGTTTTTTTTTCTACCCTATCTCTGTCAATCCTCACAATAACTTACGAGATAAATATTATTAATCCACATTTTGTGGGCAAGTAAACTTAGACTGAGATTATCATTCATTCGTCACTGGGATGAAGTCCAAACCCTTTCTATGGCAAATAAACGTGAGCTTCAGTCTCACACCAATCATTCTCCTGGTTTGTTGTGGAAATTAGCCTTATTATTTTCAGCCATAATATTCATGCCTTATTTTGTGGCACTGTAGGATAAACACTGAACAATTTTGATAGTTCAAGTATACCAGCCACTCTTTAGAAACCCTATAGAGGGTCTCTATGAGTTGCAACCAACTTGATGGTACTTAATAAAATAACTGCAATGAAATTCACAGTTGGGTGCCTTTGAAGAACAGAAAAATTATATTTTCTCAGAGTTCAGGGAGCTAAAAGTTCAAATTTAGGGTGCAAGCTGTAGAGGAAGGCTTTCTTTCTGTCCTTTTTGAGGGATGATCTTTGTCTCAGTTTCTGTGGCCTCAGTGTTCCTGGATTTCAGATGTAAGAACTGAATCTTGGCGGTCTCCAGCATCTATCACATCCTTCCACATTTGTGCATGTGCCCTGTGTTGATGTGCTCTTCCTCTAACTCAGAAGTGAGTATGGCCACATTAACATAACAAAGCAAGCCTTATTTTCAGATGGAATTACAGACATAGGTATGGGGGTTAGGATTCCAATTCACATTTTGCAAGGACACAAATTAATTCATACAAGTCCTAAAACTGCTTTCTCACCACTTACAGTCTGGTCCCATTGACAGTTGACAGCCTCACCAACTCTATGGAGCAGATTTGCTCAGTGTAATAGAGTCCTGGAGGGGCACTGCATGAGAAGCACTGAACTGCTAACAGCAAAGCTGGCAGTTCAAATCTACCAGCAAATCCTTGGAAACTCTATACAGGGTTGGCATTTAACAACAACAATGGAGTCATTATGAGTCAAAATCGACTTGATGGCAATGGGTTTGGTTTAATTTTCTTTGCATCTGAAATTACATATTCAGTATCTGTTTTTCCTGCCAGAAAGTAAGCTTTATGAGGGCAGGGAGACCATGTCTCTGTTGTGTATCTTTGACTCACCAGCCCTTAACATTGTGCCCATCGCCTGAAAGGCATTCAATAAACAATGGCTGATTGAACTATTTAATGAAGCTACTTCCCAATTAGAAAATAAAACAAGAGTTTAAATTTATACTGTGGCTTGATTGCTACTTGGCATTCTTTACTTAGACTGCAGCTTTGAATTTGATGTGGTGCTTCTAACTGCTGTTGTTGTAACTTTTTATTAAGCTCTGCAGGGGCTCCCAGTACGTTTTCTAATGAATTTGAAAAACACAGCAAGAGTACAGCTTGACTTAGTCCTAAAATAACATGTTTATCATTCCTTTAAAAATGAGCAGCTGGAATTTGGAAGTGATTGGGATGTGGAACTGGTATAGTAAGTGATACATAATTATTAGAATGTGTCAGCTCCTTACAGGAATTTCAATCTGAAAAGCAAAAATGCTCATGAAATCTCTACAAACCTCATTAACGTTAACTATGCTCTAATTTGTGTTCATAAAAACCTGGGACAGAAGTGTTGTGATGTGCTGATTGAGTTAGGAATCCAGATCTCTTTGAGTATTGCCATTTACGGGCTCTGTGGCATTAGCAATTTATTTAACCTCTCAGAACCTCCAACTTCTCATTCTACCAAACCTGTTGTTTTCGAATTGAATTCGACTCATAGTGACCCTGTAGGATCTAGTTCTATAGATCTATTCTATAGAGTTTCCAAGTTTGAAATCTTTTTAGAAGAGACTGCCACATCTTTATTTTGACATGACTGGTTGAGTGAAACTGCCAGCTTATCACTTAGCAACAACACACTTTAACCCCCAGGCCACCAAGACTCCTTGTTTGTAGACAAGGACAGTAATATCATCTGCTACAGAGGGATCATGAAAGGCTAAAATGAACTAATATAAAAAGTATCTAGGAGTGTGCCTTGAACAAAACTGTGATACTAAAGTATCAGTTACTAAAAATAATTCTATCTCTGACAAGTATAAATATTCCTAAGAAAACTTGAAGCAAAGTGAAAGTTGAAACATGTGTATGCCCACTAAAGTATTGTTTCTTTCATCTATCTGGCCCAACAAACAACAGCAACAACAACAAAAACACCCACCCAAGTCTACTGACATGGAGTTAATCCCAACTCATAGCAACCCTGTATAAGGTTTCTGATACTGTAAATCTTTACTGGAGCAGGCAGCCACACAGTTATCCCAAAGAGCAGATGCAGGGTTTGAATTGCAGTCTTGTGGTTAGCAGTCCAGTGCTTATCATACAGTGCTACTTCTCTATCTACCCCCATCTCTTTCAAACTAGTGTTACTTTCATCTAGAATGGGGGTCAGACTTTTACTACTGAGTAAAAAGAAGAGTTCAAGGAATGTCTTATAAAGATATCTTATAAAGATATGTCAGATTTATTGAACATTAGTGATGAATCACGTACTGACCTTGTAAGTAATATGACCCCTGGAAGCTTAAATGTGGTATAAGGGGTCAAACTAGAAATGTAAATAGTACAAGAAAAATACAAAACAACGAACTACAAAGTTTGTCATAAGGCACTCATTTTTTTATTTAGCATTCAGTGCCACATACATAAAAAATATAACTGAGGAAAAGTTGCCTCCTCAAAATAGAGTCAATCTTAATGATGTGTTTGGAGCAAAGTTTTCAGGACTTTAATTTGCTAATGGAGCATAACTCAAAATTTAAAGAAATAGCTGCAGACATTCACCAGTAATCATAATGTGGAATGTTCAAATTATGCATCTAGCAAAATTGTTGTTGTGATGTGCCGTGGAGTCAGTTCCTATACAGGGCTTCTGAGGCTGTAAATATTTACGGAAGCAGAAAGCCTCATCTTTCTCCCATGGAACAGCTGGTAGTTTCGAACTGCTGAAGGTAAGGTTCGCAGCCTGATTTATAACAACTACATGTCATGAAATATGAAATGGAATGTATGAAGATCAATATCCTAGGCTTTAGTGATTTGACCTGGACAGGTATTAGCCATTTGTAATCACATAATCATAAGATTTACTATGCTGGGATTCAAGAGGAAAGGCATTATGTTCATTGTTAAAAAGAAGGCTCTCAAGATTCATTTTTAAATGTCGTGGTGTCTGTGGTAGGATAATATTTGTACACCTACAAGGAAGACCAATAGGAAAAATATTCTTCAAATTTGCACACCAAACATCATAGCCAGTGCAGCCAGAAAAATAAATAAATCTGTGTTGGAAGAAGTATAGCCAAAATTCTCCTTAGAACCCAGGATGGCAAGACTTTATCTCTCATACTTCAGACATGTTGTAAGTAGGGACCAGTTCTTGGAAGAGGATTTCATGCTAGGTAAGTGAAGGGTCAGAGAAAAAAGAGGAAGACCCAAATAGAGATGGATTGGTAGAGTGGCAGCAGCAATGGGCTCAAGCATAACAATTATGAGGTTGGCACAAGACTGGGCAGTATTTTGTTCTGTTGTTCATAATAATGCTTGGTAAAGTAAT
The DNA here is from genome assembly GCF_000296735.1 of Chrysochloris asiatica. NCBI lineage: Eukaryota > Metazoa > Chordata > Mammalia > Afrosoricida > Chrysochloridae > Chrysochloris > Chrysochloris asiatica. The sequence goes on from NW_006408576.1 coordinate 3,193,753, forward strand.
GGGTCAGGGAAAGAGAAGAAGTGTTCTAGTGTAATGGACTGACACAGTGGCTGCAACAATGGGTCAAACACAATGCTTGTGAGGATGGTGCAGGACCAGGTAGTGTTTTGTTCTGTTGTGCATAGTGTTGAGATGAGTCAGCATCAACCTGATGTCATCTAACATCACTACCACAACTGTATACCTGAGTCCCTTAGGTAATGCAAACGGTTAGGCTAGTAACTTAAATGTTGATAACTTGAATCCCTCCAAAGTTACCTCACAATATACCTATGAAAGATCACAGCCATTGAAAAAGTGAGGGAGTGTAGTTCTACTCTGATATGCACAGTGCTTTCATGGGTTGAAATTAAGTAAAATTTGACTGGTTTATATACATAAGAAGTAAAACTTAAGACATAAGGCCATCTTAGAAGAAAGGACCATAATGGACTCAATGACAACTAGTTTATGTTTGTTTTTGTTTTTTGTATACCTACCTACACTATCAAGTCCTGGTATGATACTGTGGGTTAATATACTGGACTGCAAGGACGATTTGAACTGCAAGGTTAGTGGTTCAAGCTCACCAGCTGCTCCTTGGAAGTCTTATACAGGGTTGCTATGCATCAGAACCAATTCAACGACACTTAACAACACCAACAACCTACACTATAAGGAGCCCTGGTGGCACTATGGGTTAGGTCACAAGGTTGGTGGTTCAAATTCATCAGTTACTCCATGAAAGAAAGATGAGGCTGTCTGTTCCCATAAAGATTTAGTCTCAGAAACACTGTATATGGCTGATGTGAGTTGGAATGGACTTGATACAATGGTTTTGTGTTTTTACATCTACTCTATATTTGACCCTGTGCTGACCTCTGGTAACAGGCAAATCAGGCAAGGACTCTGTTCTTTAAGGAACATATTGTCTTTTACAGATATACAGAATCTAGTTAGTGTTCACAAAATATTTTGAGCACATAAGAGAGCAACCTGTCCAATTAGATAAAGGATGAGTGTTTAAAAAAGTTTGTGACATATACACTAGCTGAAAGAAAAGAATATATAGGAATAAGTTCGTAATAAAGAAAGAAAAGGTGTGTGTGGTATTGGAGAAAATGTGAGAAAAGACATGGAAGTGACACCTGTTAGTGATTGGAGAACTACAAAGGGCTTCATAGTTTTGAGGAGTGAAATGTAAGGTAAAGAACATGAAGAGGTAAGACCAATCAGAGAGCTGGATTGATGAGCTTTGGAATTTTCCTCTAGGGGTCTGTCTCAGTCAATAATCTTATCACAGCATATGGCATTAAACTTAATTCCAAATGATTGTATTGGATTATACAACTAAAGGCTGTCTAGAAAGGACATTTTGAAAATTGGAGCAAAGAATAAATTTAAAGTTTATGTCCATTAAATATGTCTTCTCTTTTTTTCTACCCATCCTTTTTCAAATATTTGGTTAAATGTAGAGTTGCTTGCTAACCAGTGGTGTGGATCTCCTTTTTGCAAATTTCAAGTTGGCTTAATCCAGATGTTCAACTCTGCCACCAGGATTTGGGTTCTCTCTTTATCTCAAAGCTCAGATGGTTGACTACTTTGATTTGCTAATTTTTCCAGTATTACAGGTAGATATAAAAAATTTCAAGCTCTGTTCTCAGAATAAATCTGCTGAGTCTACCTCCTTGAGAGATCAAATACAAATTTAAGAACTAATTTTCATGGGTTTGGCTGTGCTGACTCTCTTGACATGGATCACATATTCCTAAAACAATCACTTTCATCAAGGGAGTATGGTGCTCTGACTCACTAAGTCAGCATCACATGCCACCCATAAATGCATGAATGGCGTCATCCCTTCCATAACCATTAGAACTAAGAATAGGAAATAGATTGATCCTAATCCATAAACACAGCCTCTTTCTGGAAACAGGATGAGTGGATGATACTCACTGACTAAGAGTATGTTCACTAGGGTTTTTAACCAAGAAAATGATGTGGGCTCATTTTTGCTATAGATAGATTATCCAGTGGCGGTGAGGAAGCTACAATGAAGAAAAACCTTGGAGGTGGGTGAATCGGTAATTCAGAGGAATATTTAGATTACACAATTAGGTTTTATTCATTCATCTGTTAATTCAGCAAATATTTACTGAATAGCTAAGAATTGTGGTAGGGATGCAGACATTATCTTTACATTTGCAGGGCCTATACTCAAGTTTAGATAATGAGGAAACTTGCAAATATACTAGAGTATAAATAAATAGTATGATGGCCCCATGTTGTTTTACTTGCTGTTGAATTGACCCCAAATCATTGTAACACAATGTACAATAGGACAAAGTATTTCCTAGTCCTGAACTGTCTTCACAATCATTGGTATACTCACGTCTACTGTTTTGTCCGTTGTGTTTTCAACCTAGGGAGCTCATCTTCTATCACTATGTTGGAAAATACAGAGGTTCCATGTTATTGTTAGGTGCAGGCAAGTGGGCTCTGACTCATAGCAACCCCATGCACAAGAACGAAACACTGTCCCGTCCTGCACTATCTTCACAATTGTTATGTTTGAGCCCATTGTTGCAGCCACTGTGTCAATCCAACTTGTTGGGAGTCTTCCTCTTTTTCCGGACGCTTGCCAAGAATCATGTTATTATATAGAGTACTGGTATGGAGCTGTAGGATAAGCACTGGGTTGTTAACCACAAGGTTAGTAGTTCAAACCTAGCAGTAAATGAGCATCATTCGCTCAACTTACTTCGGGAAAGAGGTTGGGTTTGTGAATTGGAATCAACCAATTTCCTATTCTCAGTTCCAATGATTATGGAGGGGATGATTCCATTCACGTATGAGTTAGAAATGACTTAACAGGTCTTAACAACAACAATGTTATTTTACAGGGTTTAGCCCTTCCTGGCAACATGTCAAATGGTATGAGACAAAGTACTGCCAAGGAACATTCTGGCTGTACTTCTTTCAAGATAGTTTTGTTTGTTCTTCTGAATGCCCATGGTACTTTCAATAACCAAATGCATCAATTATTCTTCAGTCTTCCTTATTCATTGTTCAGCTTTCACATGCATATTGTTAAATGTCCTGGAGTCAGTTCTGACTCATAGAGACCTTGCATAGGGGTTCTGAGGAGTGGATCGTGGTTTTGAAATGCCTAAGGAGCTCTGGTAGTGTAGTGGTTATGAATTGGGCTGTGAACCTTAAGGTCAGCAGTTCAAAACTACCAGCTATTCCGCGGGAGAAAGAGGAGACTTTCTGCTCCCATACAGATTTACAGCCTCGGAAACCCTGTACGGGGTCACTATGGGTCGGAATCGACTCAACAGCACTTAACAACAACAACCTTATGGTTAGCAGTCCAGGGCTTATCTTACAGCACCACACATGCATAGACAATAGAAAAATACCATGACTTGGGCCAAGCACACTTCAGTGTTCCAAGTGATACTTTTGCTCTTTAACACTTTAGAGAGATCTATAACAGTTGATTTGCCAATGTGATAAGTCCTTTGATATCTTTGCTATTGCATTCTTGAGTATTTAATTTGGATTTAAGCCAAATGAAATTCTAGACAACTTCAGTCTTTTCTCCATTTACCATGGTTTTGATTATTGGTCCAGTTGTTAGAATTTTTATTTTCTTTACATTGAATTGTGATCTATACTGAAAGATGTGTTTTTTTATCTTCATGAGCAAGAAGAGCCTCAAGTCTCTTCACTTTCAGCAAGCAAGGTGGTGTCATCTGCATATTGTAGGCCATTATTGAGCCTTACTCCAATACTAATGTCATGTTCTTCATATAGTTTAACTGCGGTGAATATTTGAACAACAGGCCAATCAAATCAGTATGGTGAAAGGACACATCCTTAATGTACTCCTTTCCTGATTTTTAAGCCATACAGCATCTTCTTCTGTTGGAAAGACTACTTTTTGTTTTAAGTACAGGTTCTTCATGAGTACAATTAAATGTTCTGGAATTCTCATTCTTCATAATGTTATCCATACTTTTTTAAGGATGCACTGAGTCAAGTGCCTTTGTACAGTCAATAAAATACAAGTAGACAACTGTCTGGTATTCCCCGGTTTAGTCAAGATCTATCTGACATCAGCAATAATATCCCTTCTTGCATATCCTTTTCTAAATCTGGACTGAATTTCTGGCAGTTTTCTGTCAGTATGCTGCTCAAACCATGTTTGAATTCTCTTCAGGAAATTGGTGCTTGCTTGTGTTATTAGTGATATTGCTGGATGGTTGGCTCACCTTTCTTGGAATGGGCATACAACTCTTCCAGTTGGTTGGCCAGACGACTGTTATCCAAACTTTTTGGCATAAACTAGTGAATGCTTCCAGTGCTGAATCAGTTTGTTGAAACAGTTTAATTAGTATTCTGTCAATTCCTGGAGTATTGCTTTTTGCCAATATTTGCTTTTCAATACTATGAATTCTTGATCGTATGCGAACTCATGAAAGGTTTGAATGTTGACCAATTCTTTTTGGAATAGTAATTCTTTGTGTTGCTTCCATCTTCTTTGATGTTTCCTGTACCATTCAATATTTTACTAATAGAATCCTTCAGTATTACAACTGGAGGCTTGAATTTTCTCTTCAGTTCCTTCAGCCTGAAGAATGCTGAGGGTGTTCTTTCCTTTTAGTTTTCTGTTCACATTTCATTATAATACTTTATTTTGTCTTCTTTGGACTTTTCTGTTCAGCTCTTTTTACTTCATTCCCTTAGCTACAGTATGTTTTTATGAATTTATAAATAATTTTCTTCAGCTCTAGCCTGAACTTACATTTGACTATTGCACAGTCTGCACCAAGCTTTCCTTGTTTTTTTGCTGATGATATTGAGCTTCTCCATCATCTTTCCCACAGATATAGTCTGTGTAATTCCTATATTTTCCATTTGGTTATGTCCATATGTATAGTTGTGTTTATCTTGTTTAAAAAGAGTATTTGCAATGAAGAAATTGTTGGTTTCACAAAATTCTATTAGGATATCTCCAATGTTATTTCTATAACCAAGGCAATTATTTTCCAACTACAGATACTACCTATTTGTTTCCAACTTTTGTACGCTAATAACCAGTAATTACAAATGCATCTTGATTGCATGTTTGATCCATTTCAGACTGAAGATGTTGGTAGAATTCTTAGATTTCTTCATTACTGGCTTTGGTAGTTATGCAAAAATTGAATGATAGTGTTATTAACTGGTCTTCCTTGTGTTGTGGTTACTGTTAAGTGCTGTTGAATTTTTTACTACTCATAGTGACTTTGTACATGGTTTCTGAGGAGTGACTGGTAGATTTGAATCACTGTTCTTGCAGTTAGTAGTCAAGTGCTTATCCTTCGATACCACACCAAGACTCCTATCACAGTATTGTACTTCAAGGTAGATCTTGAAATGTTCTTTTGGACAATGAATGTGATGCCATTCCTCTTCAATTTGTCATTCCCAGAATAGTAAACCTTATGGTTGTCTAATTCAAAATGATCAAACCATGTCTATTTCAAGTCACTAATGTCTAGGATATTGATCTGTATTCATTTCATTTCATTTTTGATGACTTCCAATTTCCTAAGTTCATAATTTGGACATTTCATATTCTAATTACTAATGAATATTTGCAGCTATTTTTCTCATTGTGAGTCATGCCCCATCAACAAATGAATGTCCCACAAGATTTGTTCTATCCACTTTATTAAGGTTGACTTTACTTTGAAGAGGCTATTTTTCCTCAGTTGTATACTGGTGTAGTACAGAATCCTGGTTTGGCCCTGCAAGTTAACCTTGCACTGGACAGCAAGGTTAGTTTGAATCGCAAGGTCAGTGGTTCAAATTCACTAGCTGCTCATTAGAAACCCTATACAGGGTTGCTATGAATCAGAACTGACTCGGTGACACTTCAACAACCTGAGGAACTCATCTTCCACCACTATATTAAATATGATGCTCTTTATAAGGTTTTTAGTGGTTAATCCCTCAGAAGTGGACCTATATTCCTTCTTTTAATCTGTTTAGTCTAGAAGCTCCATTGAAACCTGTCTACCACAGTGACCCTGTTGGCATTGAAAATACCAGTGGTATAGGTTCCAGTATCACAGCAACATGGAAGCCAGCATCATATGACAAACTGACAGATACGTGGCACTTAACTCAATAAGAGAGTTTAGGGAAACCTTCCCACTGCAGGTGACTTTCAAGCTGAGTAGAGATGATACATAAGCATTATCTAGGCAGAGGAAGGGCAATGGTAGTGGTGGAGAATCAAAAGATGGAATTTCTTGTGCAAAGATTTAGAAGCAAATGAGAGTTTGGCATGTGAGAGAGTAGAAATGGAAGTTCAAAGTGATTGGAGCTTAGAGTGTAAAGATGAAGCATTTGCAACAGAACCTGGCAATAACGGAGAGGGTAAGATGGGTTACAATGACTTTGAATTTTCTTGACTGATTCTGAATGCAATGTGGTGCCCTATGTGTGAAAGCATATAATAAAGGAAACCAGATTTGGGTTGTAGTTGCTGAGTTCCATTTCAGTATTTTGAGTTTGAGGTGCTACTAAGTTAAGGTGGAACTAACCAGAAGACAGCTGGGCATGAGAATCTGAACCTTGAGTGAGGAGTTTGGTAAGAATGTTACCCCAAAACTGGAGTTTGATGCCCTGGAACTATTGTGTTCAATTAGCAAACACTCAGATAAACAATGACAGATAAACAAAGCCTTTATTATTATTAGGAGGTTGACTCCCAGAACTCCCACACCCACAGAAAATAGGAAGGTTTGATATTCACTGACTGCTTGTCATAAGCAATATTTATACTCATGCTGCTACTTTCTTTGTTCCAAATATTTTTCTGTGCTGAGTTCATTTTGTTTGTGCATTTTCTTGTCAATTTCTTCACTGCTGCTGTTTTAATACTTACAAAAATGTCATGATTTTCCCTTTTCTTAATTTGATGTGAAGGTGTATTAATTTTCTTTGAGGCTGCCCTGTAATTTATTTCTTCTCCAATTTAAAACAGTCTATTTTATCTTGAAATCTAATTGACTTCCTCACCATTTGGAATTCTGTAATTACACTTTTCCCTCTTTTTGGTTTTTCATTGTCATGATTATAAATTGGTATCTCTGATTATCTATTTTCAGTCTGGAAGGTTTGTTTTACTTTGGATACTTATATATCTGGATTGAATTGTGGGTGGTGGTGTCCTGTTTATCAATATCTGATTATTGTCTGTTGTTGTTGGTTCTCAGTCCAAAGGACTCCCTTTAGTATTTGTGATAAAGTTGGTCTCTTCTGGGTTTTACAAGTTCCTCTAATTTCTTTTTATCTGGAAATATTCTAATTTTGCCATTGTATTTGAGGGATAGTTTTATTGGGCATTTGATTCTTAGTTTGACTTTTTTTTTTTTTAGAGTTTTGTATCTGTCTCCCCATTGCTTTCTGGTTTGTATGGTTTTGGTTGAGAAATCAGAGCTTAATCTTCTGGCTTCTCCTTTGTAGGTAACTTTTCATTTTACCCACGCTGCTTTCAGTGTTCCTTCTTTGTCTTTTATTTGGAGAGTTTGGTTTCATATGTCTTGGTAATTTTCTTTTGGATTCATCTGTTTGAGGTTCGTTCATTTTCTTGACTTCCTCCTTTTTTTTTTCTCAACCCCTTTGTGGAGCATTTGGATGCACACCAATATCATTCTCTTGAATTCCTTCTCAGGCATTTCCAAAGCCTGCCCTCCTTCCAATGGGAAGTCTAGGTCTACCTCCAGATCATTTGTTTCAGTTACTCTATCTTGTTTCTGGATATGTGCCAAATCTTGAACTGTCTTTTGGCCATCTTCAATAATTAGATGTGTTTTCAATAATTAGATGAATGTATGTTGATGTATTATTAAGCTTTCTGATTGCCTCCAGGTAGATATGTGAGGGGATGGGCTTCCCTTTTCACTTTTCTTATTACTCAACTCAGAGTAACTGTGGCAGGTATTGGCTGTCTATCAGGTGTATAGCAGCTGGTATTGGTTCTTGCCTGGAGGGATTTTACAGAGTGTCATGGTAGCTTGGCTATATGACCACAATTGCTATTTCTTCTTGGATATTGTAGGGTGAGAAAAAGCCCTCGCCCCACCCTACAAGGTAAAAGCATAACAAAAAGAAAAAAAAAAAAAAAAAACCAAAAACACGGCAGAAAAAAAAAAAAAAGTAGATATTACAGTCTATAATCAGGGGAAAAAAGTAGGAAAATATGAGTATGAGTGTAATGCCGCTTGCTCAGCCAGCTGGAGACATTCTGAGAGACCGTCCCATTTTAAGCAGTTCCCATTGACCTCTCCCCTTCCTTAGATTCTGTGTGCTTTGGTTTTTGCTGAGCAGAACTGTGCACATGCATAGTAGAACCCTTCAGGGGTGGAATGGTATTGGGGCATCCACTTGCTCAGGCACCGCCTCTCGTCACCAGAGAAGAGGTGCACAGACATTGAGAGATCAATGAACAGGAAAAAATATTCACACCTTTATCTCCAACAATTGGTCAGACCTCTGAAGTGGGAACACTTCTCGGATCCTGTTCCTGCTCTGTCATACCCAAGATGGCTGCTTTAGCACCCACTGACAAGACGCAGATCAGAAAGCACCACTTTTCTTGCTTCTGCTACAAATTTCACAAGCAGTGAGCTCTGATCTTTCTAAATATTCCTTTATATGTAGTTCAGAGTTCTGGGATGGTCCCCTGAACCTGCATCATCCAGTAGTCTGTGTTATTGTTGTCAGAGGTCTGCACTGTGCTTCTCCCTAATCCATCAAGCCCCCCATTTTTTGAAGATTTATCTTCTATTCTTTCATGATGTTAGGTAAATTTTCTTCCAACAGGTCTTTGACTATCTTTTTTTTGCTTTTGTCCCTTCCTGTTCTGGAATTTTGATTGCCTGTATTAAGTTCTAGCTTTTCATGTTTCCCACATGAATCTCAGTTTGGTTTTTTTTAGATATTTTTTTCTTTTTCTGATTATTATTCTAGCTTACTAGTATTGAGAGATGTATCTTCAAGCTCACTAATTTGGGCTTTCATTGACTAAAATCTACTCCTTTGCACTTTCAATGTATTGGCCATTTCTGAAATCTTTATATTATCTTAGGGATTTCTGTTTGTCAGTTGTGTATTGTCTCCAGTTCTTTATCTATTTTGTTTGATTATCCCTGTAATGCTTTACTGAATTCTTCCTTGTTTTCTTCAACATTCTGTCAATCATTTGTTGTTATTGTTAAGTATCATTGAGTTGGTTCCAACTCATAGTGACCCTGTATAGGGTTACCTAGGAGTTACTGGTGATCTTGAACCACTGACCTTGCACATTGACTCACAGTGCCACAACAACGGCTCTGTCAATTCTTTGGAGTTACATAAATATAATTTACTTTAATTCTTTATTAGATAGTTCCAATGACCTTTTTCCACAAAAATGATTCCTAGCTCTGTCTCTTGGTCATTTGTTTGAGGTACTTTCTCTTGTTTCATTGTGTGAAGAGAAACTGTCTACTATTTCAAGGCATTGGGGTATTGTTGAATTTGTATTGAGTTGTTAATTGTATGGTGGTGTATTCTTAGACAATCTCCAACTGCCTACTGATGGATGTGATAAGGAGATGAATGGTGCACCGTTCATCATTCACTGTTCTTGCCGTTCAGTTCAGAATGGATTTAGCTGATATTGGTTATTGTCATTGATTCTGAGAATATTAGATGGTATTGTATCCTGCTCAATGGGTTGGGCCATAAAGAGTGCAATTGTGACTGAGTTGTATGGATGCAGTAGCTGTCTCCTGTTAAATGAGGCAAGAAGAGAAAACACACACACAAGAGATAAGAAAAACTAACACAAGTTAGAAAGCAAGAGCAAAAACAGAAAATAGTAAAGACAAAAAAGCAGACAACATCTAGAAAAGAATACAAAAATCAAAGAGAGAAAAGAAGGAGAGGAAAATATAATAATGAAAAAGATAATAATAAAAGTAAAATAAAAGACTGAAATATAATTAGGGAGAAGAATGAATAAAAGAGAAAGAGACCAGAGGTAATAGAAATGAAACAACAACAACAACAAAAATACCAAGAAGAGATTAATGAAAAAGAGAGAAAGAGTAAAGTAAGAAGCAGAAGCAGTTGGGAAAGAGAAGTAGCACAAAAAGAAGAAAACTATGAAAGGGGAGAGAAAATGTTTAGAAAGCAAGAGAAAGAAAGATGATGGAGAGAGAATAAGCAAACACAAACAATGAAGAAAAAAAAAAAAAAAAAAAAGGCAGTTACCAGACACATAGAGAAGAAAATTTTGGGGTCTCTTGCCAACTGAGTACCTCGCGTCATGTATGGGTAAGGAAATAGTAACAAGCAACCCTAGATGGAGTTCCTGTAGGGCAAGGTGTCATCTGTTCTGGGCACTCAGTCTGAAAGTAGTTTGTGCAGACTCTAAAGCAGCTGGGGGTTCAGGGTATATCTGTCCCAAAGAGGAGCCAAAGATGAGAGCTTCTGCTTGTGCAGGGCTGACCAGAGCCAGCTTTATAGGTCTGTAATAGGCTACACCTGATTCTAGGTGCTGGAGTTAGTGTTGCTAGTTCCCCACATATTTTGATGTGACTTCAATAGCCTGGAGAGCAGTAACTTCCCTAGGATATATGTGGATAGGAGCCAGCTACACTTCTGATCACCAGGGTAATGTGGGATATAAAAAAAGAACAAAACAAATTTCGTCTTTTTCGTTTGGCCAATAAGTGGTATGCCTCTGTGCCACCTACTCCCTTCTTGCCTTGAAAGTTGTTCATGGGCATGCATAGATCTCCAGTATTTTCTTTTTGTCTCCAGGCCTGGCTCTGCAGATTTGGAGCAGTATCTACCAAAATGGGGTCAATGTGCATAGTTGCCCTCTCTTTTAATGGGTCCCACAACTGTAGCACTGACCTCTGTGCAGCTCTGACCACTAGGAAAGTGAGAGCTACCCTGGTGTTGTGTGTGGGTGAGGGCTGACCGAACCTCTAGTAACCAGGGGAATGTGGAGAACAAGAACAAAAATTGCACCTTAATCCCTGCGTACCATGGATATGTTTCTGAATACCAATATGTTTTCTTGTCTCTGAAGCCACTTACAAAAGCTCAAGATGACTGAGTCTGTCTGGTCAGCAAGCACAGGTCATCATTCTCTCCTTTTTGCCACGTCTGCTCAGCTCTTTTCCAGAATAAGCATTCAATCCACTTTTCTATACTTTTATTTGAAGCTTAGAATGTCAGGACTATCATCTGCCTCTGTTTCATCTGGTTTTCCATATATTTGTTGTAGAGGGTCCAAACAACTCTTCTGCCTAGTTCACCATCTTGTTATCTCAGCAGGATTTTTTTTTTTTTTTTAAGTACATAAGTACTTGGCATATAAATAGAAAAGTTCATTATAAAATTGTGACCAGAAAGACTTTAAATTCGAAGCCACGTTAGTCCCAGATTGCCATCTACTCTAATGAATCATTGTTGTGAAATGCCATCTAGTCAGTACCGACTCATAGCAACCTTACATAGGGTTTCCGAGGAGTGGCTGGTGACCTTGAACCCCTGACCTTGTGGTTCAAAATGACCTTGCAGTCCAGCGCATTAATCCACAGCACCACACTAGGACTCCAGATATAAATGAGTCATAGACATTTATATCTTTAGAGGAAACAGTAGAAATGATCTATTCAAATTCCATCTTCTTTCTGGAATCACTGAGAAAGTGCAAATCCAGCTCTCTGGATTCCTGGGCCACCTATTTTCCTCTGCCTCACACTGTCCAACCACTCAGCCCTCTTCAGTCTGATTTTTCATCAGCACAGTTGAAGTTCTCTTTCTAAGAGAATTAATATCAGTTTAGCCTGTACTGAGAAGACTACTGCTGTGCTATCTCTATGGCTTCCTTCATGCTGCTCTCTATCTGTAAGGATTCTGACTACGCCTTCTCTTGAGTAATGTTTAACTTTCAGATTGCTCCTGTGGAAAGCAAAAATGCAACCAGAGACAATTTTGTAGCGTTATAGTACATTCTTTTAAACATTTTGCCTATGAACTTGATCTAACTCCACTTTTCTTTCACTCTATCTAATTCCTTTCAAAAGTTCCTATGATATCAACAATGAGACTTACTTAAAAGGTAGTAAGTTTTCTTACTTGGTTTAGGAAGAAAGAGCTATTTCCTGTCCTTAAACACAGTGCATACAATGTGCAAAGACTTACAGGGAGGGCAGAGATACTAACAATGATCAAGCTCAAACTACATTAGGCTTGTCATTTGGAAAGGGCAAATATTTTTCAAGATTAAACTCACTCTGTTTTCTGTATGCACTCCCTACACATCTAACATTTATATCTAAATGCATTTGTTTAAATGACTGTTTTCCTGATCCTCCATACCTTGTACTGGCATGACAATGGTGTGGGCTTCAGAGTCAGGCAGGACTGATTGTCTCCTCATAGGAGCACCTCTAACTTGGTCTCCCTTCTGTTTTCTAGACTCAGGAAGACTCCCCAAAGCCTCCATCGTCTCCATCACATTAGGCAGTGTGCTGATTGGTGGCTTGGCAGCATTGACCTGGATGGTGATTTGCAGGTGGTAAGTTCCACATTCTTCAATTGCTACATTAAATAGGAGGCAATTTTCTCTCCTTTGAGCAAGGCTATTAATGAAGCTTTCTTATTTCTCTGAAGCCAGTATAGATTATAGGTATTACAAACTCATATATCACCAGAGCTATTTTGTACACCTTATTAGACTCTCTAGTTTTTTCATTATACTTTAAGTAAGGAAATTGGAATGATCAATAGTATACCTTAGTTTAAACCTGAGATCTGTAGATGGAGATTCATCAATATTAAATACTTTGGTAACTAAATGCTTTTATTGAAATGCTCGCTTGTTCAGAGTAAAAAATGTCCTACAAAGATTTCTCAGAGGAAAAAAAAGAGAGAAAGTTATCTGTGGATAAAAAGTTCATTCGTCAGTCATATCCTCTCCCCTAAGGAAACTACCCAAAAATAAATTAAAGTTGAATTGTAATGATAAAAATGGTATTACAATGGAAAAGTTCAGACACAAAATCTGAGTTTCTGATCTGAGATACCATTCCCCTGCTAGAAGATGTTTGTGGGTATCAATTGCACTGAGTTTCTCTAACCCTGGAATAAATTCAACCTTGACTCCCTTGTTGTGTCCTTTTACCTTGCAACCGTTAAGCCTGCTCTTGGAATTTTGTATAATTTTAATATGCATTATTTTAAATAGAAAGTGGTGAGAAAAAAACTGCTTAAAAAAAAATAATCCATTGCTTTATAAATCTCATACCCTCCACCACCATCTGAATATATACTACTATATACCACATTCACTTCTGCCTCCAGACTTTTCTTCAAACTGTTAGATTTCACATAAAATAACATCTCCATTTTTTCTTTCAAACCAACATTAATGCTTCCTTCAAGGTAGACTTTCGATCTTTAATGTTCAATATCTACTCTTGTCTGCAGATTTCATTTTCTAGTATTCTCCTAATATAGCTAGATCTCACACATCCTCAAATTCAATTATAAACTATATTCATTGTTTCCTGATGTGTGTTTCATCCTCTCAATAATAAATAAACTCCACATTAAAAAACAATCTTCAGAGTTTCTAGTGAAGTCTTCAAATTCAAGCAAAATGAAACTTCAATTGTTTCTCCATTTATCATGTTGTTATTTATTGGTCCGGTGGTCAGGATTTTTGTTTTCTTTACATTGAGGGGTAACAGATATGGAAGGCTGTGTTCTTTGGTCTTCATCATGGAGTATTTTAAGTCCTCTTCACTTTCACAAGGAAGGTTGTATCATCTGTAAATTGCAAGTTATTAATGAGTCTTCCTCCTATCACGATGCCACGGTTTTGTTTTGTTTTTCATATAATCCAGTTTCTCAGATTATTTGCTCAGCATACAGATTGAATAAATATGGTTAATGAATACAACTCTGGCACACACCTTTCCTGATTTTAAACTATTCAGTGTCCCCTTGTTCTGTTCGACATGATTGCCTCTTGATCTATGTACAGATTCCTTATGAGCACTATTAAGTATTCTTGATTACCAATTCTTACATTGCTTCTCATCATCCACACAGTTGAAAGCCTTTGCATAGTCATTAGAGGACAGGTAAACATCTTTCTGGTATTCTCTGTTTTCAGCCAAGTTCCATCTGATGTTAGCAATGACATCCCTCATCTGAATCTGGATTGAACCTCTGGCAGTTTCCTGTCAATGTACTGTTGTAGCCATTTTTAAAATTATCTTTAACAAAATTTTACTTGTATGTGATATTACTGATATTATTTGATGGATTGTACAAAGTTTGAATGTAAGGAAATTGAAAGTTGTCTTAGATTCGTATTTTATATAATCCAAGTTTCAATTATTAATGGATGCTTTCAGCTGTTTCTCCTCATTTGAGTTGTGCCCCATCAGCAAATGAAGGTTCCAAAAGTTTTACGCCACTCAAATTATCATGGTCAATTCTATGTTGAGACAGCAATAGTATTTTCAGTGCCTTGCAACCTAAGGTGCTCATCTTATGGCACTATATTTGACAGAATAATGTTTCTATTCACAAATGTTTCTATATTCAATATTTGGTGCTAGCTGACAGTGTTCTACTTCTATTCCTAAGGTTTTCTGTGACAAACCATTCAGAAGTCATCTGCCTCTCTTTCTTCCTTGTCTGTCTTAGTCTGGAAGCTCAGCTGAAATCTGTCTACAGTGGGTGTATCCTGCTGGTATTTAAAATGCTAGAAGCATAGCTTCCTGCATCACAGTATGACAACCTACACACAAGTCATCATAGTATGACAAACAACAGAGTGGTGGCATATTACTGATAGAAAGAAAAAGTGAGATCATGGGTACAAATTGCTTAGCATCTAATCTATCACATAACTTCTAGCTATTGGTATTAGCTTTCTACTTGAAGAAATTTGTCACAGCTATTGTCTGAATTACAATACATGTTATTTCTGATAAGAGTTGTTGCTGTTGTTAAGTGCTGTCTAGTTGGGTCCACCTCACTGTGTTCCTGTATAGGGTTTCTGAATAGTGGCTGGTGAGTTTGAACCACCGACCTTGCAATTCAAGAAATCAAAATATGTAATGCATTAGGCAAATCTACATAAGATCTCTTTAAAGTGTTCAAGAGCAATGATGTTGGTTTTGAGGACTAGAGTGTGCCTTTCCCAAGTCATGGTATTTTTAATAGGCTCAGATTCCTGTGAAATTTTGACAATGAATAAGTAATATCATAGAAGAATTGATGTATTTGAATTATGGTGTTGGAGTTGTTATTGTTATTAGTGCCATCAAATAAATTCTAACTCGTAGCAACCCTGTATAGTGTTTCGTAGGAGTGGCTGGTGAGCTTGAATCTCTGGCCTTATGGTTCAAACTGACTTTGCAGTCCAGCGTATTAATCCACAGTGCCACACCAGGACTCTATATGTTGTTGGGGTATAATATTAAAAGCACCATGGATTGCTAGAACAAACAAATCTGTGTTAGAAGAAGTACAACCAAAATGCTCCTTAGAAGCCAGGATAGACTTGGTCTCTCATACTTCAGACATGTTATCAGGAGGAATCAGTCCCTGGAGAAGGCCATCATACTTGTTAATGTAGAGGGTCAGCAAACAAGAGGGAGATCCCTAACTAGATTGATTGGCACTGTGGCAGCAGTAATGAGCTCTACCACAACAGCAATTGTGTGGATGCTATGGGACCAGGGTCATTATGGGTTGGAGCTGGTTCGGTGACACCTAAAATCAACTCAAAGTTAATTATGTAAATTTTTGCTGTTGTTGTTAAGTGCTATCGAGTTAGTTCCCACTCAGCAACCCTGCATAAGGTTTCCGAGGAGCACCTGGTGGGTTTGAACTGCCGACTTTGTGGTTTGCAATCCAGTGCTGATCCTACAGTGCCACACCAGGAGTCTTAATTATATGAGGCAGGTAATATTATTATCTCTGTTTTCAATGTATCATACTACAAGTGAAAAACATTTTTGTAGCAATGCTGATAAGTAGTTATTTAAGCCAACGATCTATCTAATACTGAAGGTCTTGTTTTTGACCATGATGCCATATGACCTCTCATTAAAGTTGACATTGGAACAGAAGCATACTAGGTGATCTAGTTATTGATTTAAGCTGTTGCTGTATCAGCTCCCATCTCATGGTAACCCTATGAATAATGGAATGAAATGCTGCCTGATCCTGTGCCTACCCATGATGACTTTAGATTAGATTGTTACTATCCCTTGGATTTTCATTATTTGATATTTAGAAGTAGATTTCCAGTCTTCTCTCCCTAGTCCCTCTTACTCTGGAAACTTCATTGAAAATTGTCCAGCAACATAGAAACACATAGGAATCCACTGACTAATGAACAGTGACTATAGATAAGATAGGTTATGTAGTCCAGTCTCTTGCATAGAAAGCATTCTGGGTAATCACTCACCTGCTCTTCGATGTTCTATCAGTTGTTCTTGGGTTAAAGTATGTATTTGACATATTCTCATAAAGCTTCATTCTAACTTACCTGAAATAATATTTAGACAGTGTATCCAGATTTAGATTGGGTATGGTGGCAAGAAATAGTCCATGTGTTGTAAGAATCACTAGGTTTTAAATGATTAAACATTACAATAGTTTAAAACCTTCACTATCCATGAAATAGACAAAACAATAAAAATTAAATAGGTGCTAGGTAAACAAACTTCAATTAGCTGAGTTCAGTAATCCTATCTACTAAATATGAATATTCTGAAACTGATATAACTATAATTTAGTGTTCATATGCAATTTTGTGTTTGTAAACATTGCTATGCACATTTATTGCCTTATCATTATGAAAAATGTTAGTACTTTCAGTTCTCACTTATAAAAATAATAGTTATTTTCCTTAAGATTGACAACCTTAGATTAAATGAACACCTTTCAAACAAAATCTGGGAGGTAAGTATGCTGCTACACTTGATTTTAGACTCTAGAGCCTTAAAAGTATGCTACCAAGCACCAATTTGTTTTGCAAAATGTTGCTTAGCTGAATGACATGAAAGGCTGATGTTAACTTACAGCTAGAGAAGAGTAGTTCTTTAAGGTCATTATTAACAACAACCAGTGAATCCATTTTTGACTCACTAGAACTACTCTGAAGTATTTTCTAAAATGTAATCTTTACAGGAACAGATTGCCAAGTGTTTCTCCCATGGAGTGGGTTTGAACACCAGCCTTCATGGCTGTACCACCAGGGTTCCTCTTTATAGAAATCAGAGATTGAGCTTAAAATGGGAGGAATTTGTCTCCACTGTAGAAAAACAAGAAACTGAAACTCCACTTGCTACATCTCACTAAACAAAACAGCCAAAAGAGGAACCTGAGAATGAAGAGATGAGGAAAACAAGTCTTCTGAAGAAACCGTAAAAATAAGGAAAATCAGTCTATAGAAAAGGTGAAGAAAAAACAACAATACCTTCTTGGGCTACCTTTTCTGCTAGCCAGCTAGCCAGGGCCCAGAAATAAAAACCCATGGCTTCCTCCCCACATCCCAAGATAAATGCAATCCTAACTGAGGCCAAGAGAGTGATGCATTAGTGGTTGCTGTTTGAAAACTTGCCATCCATACTACCCTTCTCTGAAGCTGGAGAGGAGGAGTTCTCTGCTTAAATAAGCATTGAAAAGAGAATTAAATAGAGGAGTCATCTAGCAGGTTAAAGAAAAAGGTGCTTCTGGAAGTTTTATTCTGGTTCAGAAATTTGAAAATAACATGTCAGAAACCCAGAACTAGAAGATTTCTACAGTGGATCCAGAACCACAAGTAAAATTGGTTTATATGCTTCCACTGGCTTTTACTTACCTTTTTGAACCTGAAGAAGATTCCTACCACCTTATCAGAGAATATGTGTCTCAGCATTATCCTAAACTTAGAGTAGACATCAGGCCTCAGTTGCTGAAGAATGTTCTGCACATAGCAGTAAAGAAAGGCGAATTAGAAAAAATAACTGGCAAATGAGCTTAAGAGGAATTTCATATTAAAGTTAAAAGGCTTGGTTAAGAGAGAGAGAAATTATAATATTTGTAGGATCACCTGAATTCTGAGAGGAGAAACTAAGGGTTAGTAAAAAATTACCCACACTCTGACTGAAGAATTTAATTTAATTAACATTTAGAAAAGACAAATACATCATTTTTCTACATAATTTCCTTGCTTTTAAATACGCTTTTCCACCTGTCAACAAGCTTTCGTATTCTCTTATTTAAAAATGTTTGGGGCTGATCTGTGAGTCATGAATGCACTGCTGTCTTCACTTCTTAATCAGAGGTGAGTGTTCTTCCTTGAAGAACTGTTTTAGGGGACAAAACATGTAAAAGTCTGATGGAGCAAGATCAGGACTATAGGGAGGATGCTTTAACACATAAAAATGAAGTTTTTGCAACATGTCAGCAGTATGGGCAGAGGTGTGGGAACATGCATTGCCTTATAAGATTGCAATAACCTAGGATAGCAGTCCTCTTGGTTTAGTCTGAAGTTTAGGCTTCAACTCTTTAGTGGCCATCTCACTGTAATGAGCACTGTTGATTGTTGAAACATTTTCCTGATAGTGTTCCAATACTAACCCTTGAGAATCCCAGAAAACTGTGCTCCAGCATCAGTTTTCCAGCTGATGGATGATTTGAGCTTTGTCTTGGTTGGCAATTGAGGATGTTTCCATTCCATAATCTACCATTTACTCTCAGGCTGCTAGTGACGAGTCCGTATCTCATCACCAGTAATAGTTATAGTTTGTTGTTGTTGTTGTTGTTGTTGTTGTTTAAGAAACCCTTGTGGCACTGTGGGATATAGCACTGGACCACAAGGTCGGTTTGAACCATAAAGTTGGTGGTTCAAACGTACCAGTCATTCCTTGGAAACTCTATACAGGGCTGCTATGAGTCAGAACTGACCTGATGGTACTTAATATCTAGCTTCTTTGAATATTTCAGATGTACAAATGCTTCTGTTTATGCTCCTCCATGAGTTGTTTGGTATCCATTTCACATGAACTTTTGAAACCCAAGTCTGTCATGGATTTGCAGAGCCATGGTTGATTTGCAAATGATTTTCCACCTAATCTACTGTCACTCACCTATTCAAAAGAATCATTTCACAGGCAAGCTCAATGTTGTCATCAGCATGGATGTGGGAGGGCTTTTTAATATAACCAGAGTGTGGATAGTATTTGTCTCAACATCATAGTTTCAAAATGGTTGCATTTTAAGAGATCAATGTTTTCGATATCATATCAAACTACCTCTTTTAGGGTTTATTTTGGTGTGTATGTGTGGTGTGTGGAAGGCTAAGGTCTGGTCTGAGGAGAATTACAGTATTACTATTGAATAATAGAATCTATTCATTGACTTTTCATGGTCTAAAATTTTTACTGACAGGTCCCAGCAAATTTTGTTTATATTCACAAGTTTTTCTTTCTTAGAAATAAATAGATAAATAAAAAGTATCACCCTTACAGCTAGATGGAAAAAAACTCAATAAGAAAAGAAGATTTGTTATTCTCTTCATCCTCTTTCCATGGAATCATAATGCTCTTTGGCTGAATGAAAGACTAGGCCTATTTTCCTGCCAGGTCTTGGCTGCAAATCATATTTTGTTTTTCCACATGAATTCAGCCATTCCAATCCAAACAAGTGTTGCTATGATGGTGACATGTCCCCTGGATATTGTGGCTTAGCAGGCATAACTGTTTCAAGGTCCCCAGCTTGGAATCCTGCCTTCGTTATTCTCAAGTCCCTTATAGAAGCTGCATGTGTCACCATGGCTACCTGCTATCAGTTTCAGGAAAGGGAGTCTGCCAGCTCATGAACAAGTTCCCCACCATTATTAGAATGTCTCAAACTATAGCTCTAGAAGATACAAACTGACTCAGAGAAAATTTCCATTCCCTAATGTACTAGGGATTAGCTGCAAGATTTTTCACAAAGCTACCCAAAGCATAGCAAAAAACTAAGTAGAGTGTGTCTTCCACAGACCTGGGGACTATTTCCTGCTCCTTGTCAGAAGCTACCTTTGACACACGGTGCTCCAAGACTCATGCTATAGCCACCAACATGAGACAAATGGGAAAATAGAACTGTAGATAGTCTTACCATTGAAATTGTAATGTGACTGGTGGGTCTACTTTCTTAGAAAACAAATATTACAAAGAACATTATTTCCACATTGTTGTTGGTTTTAACAAATCTTCAGTCTATAGTCAACAGACCTTTTTCAAGTGTAGGCATCTGTTTTTTGGTGAACTATCTTGTTGATAGTAAACAATAAGGATAGAGGAAATAAAACAAAAGCAAAACTGAAAAACAGTAGTAACACATAGATTTGAGTCTTGGTTCTAACACCACTCAGCACTTTGTGACTTTGAACAAGTACATAGCTCTCTGAATTTATGTTTATCTTCATTTAAAATGGAGGTAGGTACAAATACTTGTTCCAGATTCTTTATGTTGTTGTAAAAACCAAACAACCTGATGTGTTTAGCAACACTTTGTAAACTGAAAAAATATTATTAGTCATGCTATTGGAGTGATTATTAAATCATTGATTGATTATATCTGGAAAATACATAAGTATTGCCTTTCTTAAAGTTGTCTAATCAAAGACCTGTGATCTCATATACTATTTTGAAGTACCATTTCTCTTACATTTTGTCCCTTTTTGTGCAGTATTAATTCTTGTATATTCACACTCTCCCCCCCTTGCTAAGACAATAGGTCCAAGGTCTGTCTCATAGATCCTTTAATATTTTACTTACCCATGAAAAATTTGTTTAAAATGTGCCTTCCAGGTTCCAAAACTTTGCTAGATGCTTGAAAAATAGGTGGCAATAAACTAGACATACTTATTACTTGCCTTAATATGGGTCATAGTTTAGTCAGGAAGAGAGTACAAAAGTCAGCAAAATGAAGTATGTGTGTAAGCAATTACTCTGTAGCATGATAAGTGCTATGAAAGGAAAGGAGGTTGTGTTGTAGGCCTCCTGGCTACAGGGATGTCTTTCCACCAGAAGTGGAAATTCATGAGTGGACATCATTAGTCAAAACAGCCTTCTCAAAAACTAAGTATAGAACAGTGAGCTTACCCACGTGATACAACTGAAAAATGCCTCTAAAAGTAGCCACTAGGATCATCTCTGCTAATGAAGTTGTTGTTGTTGTTGTTAAGTGCCATTGAGTCGGGTCCGACCCATAGCGACCCTGTACAGGGTTTCCGAGGGTGTAAATCTTTACGGGAGTAGAAAGCCTCATCTTTCTCCCGCGGAATGGCTGGTAGTTTCAAACCGCTGACCTTAAGGTTCGCAGCCCGATTCGTAACCAATACGCTACCAGAGCTCCTTGAAGAAGAGAGGCCAAACCACAGATTCTTTTGAACATAGAGGAAGGTTCTTACAGTGTATTTAACCTTGCCTCCTCATTTCACTTTGTTGGTCTGAACACTTGCCTTCTGAAATGAAGGAACCAAATGTGCGCTTCCTTGAGACAGTTATAGGCTGCTTCATTTTCATTGTTCCTTTTCTTATCCCCTTGCCAGAGGCTAAATTCCACTTTTATCTTATAACCCATAATTCACCAGATCACCAAGAGTTGCAAAATAGTGACTATAAACCTTGAAATCCAGTCAAGAAAGAACTTCTTTTCAAAAAGATGTCAAAGAGAAAGAAGCAATCAGAATGATATATGGAGTAAAATGTTCCGCTGCACGCTAGCCTCACCTCTATTGTAATTCATTCTGTCATTTAGCTTTAAAAAAATGATAATAATAATAATCTATGAGTAAAAATTCAGATAGGGAAATATATCGTTCCTGCCATTTGAATTTGATGTCCATATAGTAGCATTGTCTATTCTGGGGAGCAGCCAGGGATATATAGACCAATAACTTGATGTTCCTGATGATTGGTAGTATTTAAGCATTAATTTTTATCAAGATTATAAACACGTGACCCTTCTATCTTTAAGAGCCCTGGTGGCACTCCATTCCTAACTGAAAGGTTGGCAGTTGGAATCCAACATCCCCTCCATGGGAGATAGAATTGTTTCCATAAAGCCTTCCATCTTGGAACCCTATGGGAAAGTTATACTCTGTCCTATAGGATATTTTTAGTTGGAATCAATCCCACAACATTTGTTTGTTGGTTGGCCATTCTGTCGGGTTTTCATACTTTTGTGGGTTCTTATGGTAAAAGCTGTACCACTAGTGCCTCGAATAACAGTAAGGTTACCTATGATTGCCAGATTTCAGGAAAGCTTCCAGATTAAGACAGACTAGGAAGACTGCACAGGAAAACTACTTCCCAAATGATCTGTGAAAACTCTCTGGATCTATATAATATGTTGTCCAACACAGAAGTGAGGCTGGAGATTGCATAATACAATTTTACAAAGGCAATGACTTAGTCATTACAAATACCCTTTTATAAACAACATAAAATACAACTATACACATGGACCTCACCAGATGGAATACACAGAAATCACATTGACTACATCTATGAAAGAGTTCCATATCATCAGCTAAAGCAAAGTCAGGAACAGATTGGAACAGAACATCAATTGCTCTTATGTAAATTCAGGCTGAAGCCAAAAAAAATTAAAACAAGTCCATGAAAGTCAAAATATGACCTTAAATATATAACAGCTGAATTTAGAGATCATCTGAAGAATGGATTTGGCGTATTACACACTAAAGACAAAAGACCAGAAGAGTTGTGGGATGTCATCAAGAACACTATACAGTAAGAAAACAAAGGTCATTAAGATGACAGGAAAAAAGGAAAAGAGCAAAATGGATGTCAGAAGAGACTCTGAAACTTGCTCTCTAGCATAGAGATGCTAAAGCCAAGGGAAGAAGTCAGGAGGTGCAAAAGCTGAACAGAAAATTTAAAGGTCAGCTCAAGAAGACAAAGTCAAAGTTTATAATGAAATGTGCAAAGACCTGGAGTTAGAAAGCCAAAAGGGAAGAACACACTCATCATTTCTCAAGCTGAGGGAACTGAAGAAAACATTTAAGCCTTGATTTGTGTATTGAAGGATTCTATGGGCACAATATTGAATGATGCAGAAAACATCAAAATAAGATGGAAGGAATATGCAGAGTCACTGTGGTAAAAATAAATGGTCAGTGTTCAACCATTTTAACAGGTAGCATATAATCAAGAGCCAATGATCCTGAAGGAAAAAGTCCAAAGTGCATTGAAGGTATTGGCAAAGAACAAAACACCAGGAATAGATGGAATACAAATCAAAATTTTACAACAAAGTGATGTGGCACTGGAGGCACTCATCTATGCCATGCCATTTGAAAGACAACTACCTGGCCAATTGACTGGAAGAGATCCATATTTGTGCCCATTCCCAAAAGAAGTGATCCAATGGACTGCTGAAATCATTGGACAATATCATTGACATCCCAAACAAATAAAATTTTACTAAAGATAATACAAAGAAGGCAGCAACCATACATTGACAGAGAACTTCCAGAGGTTCAAGCCATATTCAGAAGAGAACATTAAACAAGGGATATCACTGCTGATGTCATGTGGATTTTGTCTGAAAACAGAAAATACCAGAAAGATGCCTACCTATGCTTTACTGACTATACAAAGGCTTTCATGACAAGCTATGGACATTACAGAAAATTAGTATTTCAGAACACTTCATTGTGCTCATGAAGAACTTGTACATAGACCAAAAGGCAGTTGTTTGAACAGAACAAGGGGAAAATGAATGGCTTTAAACCAGGAAAGGTGTGAATACAACCTGGATTGTATTCTTTAACCATACTTATTTAATCTGTATGCTGAACAAAAAATCCAAAAAGCTGAATTATATGAAGAAAAACATGGCATCAGGATTGGAGGAAGACTGATTAACAACCTGCGATATGCAGATAATACATCCTTGCTTGCTGAAAGCAAAGAGCATGTAAAATGCTGATGAAGATCAAGACCACAGTCTTTGATATGGGTTACACCTCAAGGTAAAGAAAATAATAATCATCATCACTGGACCATCCGTATAAATAAAGAAAAGACTGAAGCTGTCAAATACTTCATTTTGTTTAGATCAGCCATCAACACACATGGAAGCATCAGTCAAGAAATCAAACAATGTATTGCCTTAGGCAAATCTGTTGCACAAGACCTCTTTAAAGTGTTGAAGAGCAAAGATGTTAGTTTGAGGATTAAGGTGCACCTGACCCAAGCCATGATATTTTCAGTAACTTCATAAGTATGCAAAAGTTGGACAATGAATAAGGAAGACTGTAAAAGAATGGATGCATTTGAGTTGTGGTGTTGGAGGAGAATATTTTAAGTACCATGATCATAAACAGATCGATGATGAAGGAGTACAACCAGAGTGCTCCTTGGAAACCAGGATGGCCAGACTTTGTCTCTCATACTTTGGACATATCATCAGGAAGGGCCAGTCCCTAGAGAAGGTTATCATGTTTGGTAAAGTGCAGAATAGGAGAAAAAGAGAAAAACCTCAACAAGATGGATTGGCCCAGCTGATATGAAGTGAGGGGAGACACACATGAACTGAAGTGAGGGGAGACACACATGAACTGAAGTGAGGGGAGACACACATGAACACCCAAACTTGCTGATAGTACCCATTTGACCTAGCCTCAATGGCTTGATAATCAGAACT
>NW_006408576.1:3219300-3225081 GCF_000296735.1 Chrysochloris asiatica
TGTAATGAAGCAAGGTGTATGAGTTGTTGAATGTAAAACTGATGATTTTCCCTGTAAACTTTCACTCAATTCACAATAAAAACCTTTAAAAAAGAAAAGATGGGTTGGCACAGTGGCAGCAGTAATGGGCTCAGGCATAGCAATGACTGAGAGGTTGGCCCAGGACCAGGCAGTGTTTCATTCTGCTGTTTACCAGGTCGCTGTGAGTCGGTGATGACTCGATCGCACCTAACAACAATACCAAAACCATGGTGCTGAAAGACAAGCTACTAGGTTTTAAGACAGTCAAAGTACTCAATGGACACTCAACGGACTTGAACATACCAAGGGTCTAGGACCAGGTAGCATTTCGTTCTGGTGGGCATGATATCATTGTCATGAATCAGTGCCAACTCAGTGTCTACTAATAACAATATCATGCAGGCACACATACTTATAGTGCTATATTGATTATGCCTGAATGTCTAGACATATATCCTTGAGCCTCTGACTGAGCTACTGCATTACTCTCAGCTTGGAATTTTCCTTCAACATCATCCTGGCATTTCCTTTGAAAGAAATCCTTAAAAGATTGTCTGATATTTTGATAACAAATACTTTTATCTCATAGTTTATTCCATAATTATGGTATAACATGCTCCAGAAACAAAAATTACAAAGAAATATATAAATAGTGATCAGTAATATCCCAAGAAAGAAAAGGAAACACACTATAGCCATGTAATGAGAACAAATCTTTATCTTAAAAACGAATACTTAGAATATAAATATATGTATGTGTACATATTTGTATATGTACACACACATACACAAGAAAAAGGAATAGAAGAATTAAAAGCCAATTTTCAAAACCTGCTGACTCTTTTATGGTAAATAATGATAGGTGACCTTTCCTTCTACTGCTGCTTTGAAGTTTTCAGAGGCTCAGCATCTCTTGCCCAGATCACTACTACAGTTATTTAACTGGTTTCCATGGTACCTATCTTCCCCTCTTCAATTTTACCTCCAACATATTGCCAGAATAATACTCATAAAGAGACCATCTAACCCTTCCTTTACACTGTTTAAAAGCCTTACATGATTTCTATCACTACCAGCATAAAGTACAAATTTTTTTGGTTGATCCTTAGTTCATCATGACCCAAACATTCCCATTGTCTTACCCTCACTTCCATTTCTCCTGTTGTTTTTTGTTTTTTGTTTTTGTTTTTGTTTGGGGGGGTTGGTGGTGTTTTTTGTGTGTGTTTGTTAGACATCCTAGTATTTTGTGTTGCATGTGTGTGAGAGAGACAGCCTAGCAAACAGGGACATTGAGCTTTCATTCATTGGTTCATACTGTTTGCACCACCCAGGGACTCAGAAGCTCTCACTTGCTAATCAAAAATTGTAGTTTGTATTCCATCCAGGGGTATTTTCGATGAAAAGCCAGGCAATCTACGTTTTAAAAATCAAGCACTGAAAACCTTACTGAGTACAGTGCTACGGTGATACAGATGAGGTCAACATGATCAGAAGTTGATTCAGTGGCAATTGGTTTAATGGCTTTGCTTTCTCCTATGTTGTTTTCCATTCCTGAAATATTTTCCTTTTTTTGTCTCCCTGAAAAATTACTACAATATCCTTAGAAATCCTGGTCTAGTGATTCCTCCACTCTGCTATCTTCCATAATGTTTGTCTTCCATTCTATTTCCAAAGCAACTTGTGCACATTTCAATTCAACATCTACACGTTGCCTTATAATTGGCTGTTATACTGAATTGAGTTGTAAGCTTCTTATGGGTGAGGCATGAGGCTGGTCCACAATGATTGTTCTTAGAACAGTAAGTATGATTGGTGGGTTTAGGCTCCTCTCTCCATGCCACACTACTGAGCCTGAGAGTTCTTAAAGTTTCATGGGAACTAGCCTTGAAAGT
Organism: Chrysochloris asiatica; assembly: GCF_000296735.1. Lineage (NCBI taxonomy): Eukaryota > Metazoa > Chordata > Mammalia > Afrosoricida > Chrysochloridae > Chrysochloris > Chrysochloris asiatica. The sequence goes on from NW_006408576.1 coordinate 3,221,214, forward strand.
CTAATACTCAAGAACAAAAGAACAAAAGAAATTCTACAGGTAGTTCCCTGTAGATACTCTTGCTCAGGAAAGCACATATAAGGAATGTGTACCTTTTTCATTTTTACTTTCCAAAGTCATCATTTTCAGACATCATCACCACCCAGTGGAAAACCTGGATGCCAGGGATCTTTATAATGAGGACAAATCTATTTGCCTCCAGCAGTTGTTGGCCAAAAATCTGGGTCACTGTCATTCCTGTCACCTCCAATCGAGGTGATAGCAGATAAGAATGATAGAAATTTGGGGCAGATGTGGGGAAATAGAATGACATTTCCCCCCTTTCCCACTACAATGTTAGTCTTGTAGCTGAAGTTTATTATTTCTTTGTTTTAAGCTATCTAATCATTATATCCAGCCAATCAATATAGCAGATTTTGTCTTCTCATTTGCAAACACTTTGTAAAAGTGTTTGGTTTGATTTTTACAAACAAACAATGCTGGTTTGATTTTTACAAAGAGAAAAACCCTATTATCTTTATTCAGTCAACGTAGGTTGGGTTGTGTGTATGTATCAGGTCTGGGGTATAAGGCACATCTCTTGCCTGGCTTCCTTATCTTTCAACTTCCTTACCTTCTAGATGCCAACCTCATATGACACCTCAAAGCTCAGAAATTTGGTTTCTTTACTTTTAACATCACAATAATTCTGCCTTTCTTGGAGACTTGGGATTATTAGAGACAAATTATCTGAAAGACTAAGACTAGTAAGAGATGCATGCTGAATAATGGCAATTGGTATTAGGATGCTTGGGTATTTCCACTGCTATTAGCTAAAAGGATTTGAAAGCTCTGGGGTATGGTGGGGAAAGGAAGGCATGACTCACATATTTTGTCTAAATCTTGTCATAATAAGCAGAGAAAACTTGTCAAATGAGTACTTAAGTATACCAAAACTTTTTTGTTGTTCAGAATATGAGGAAACTTTAATAAGTTTATTGAAAAAATTCTATTATATTTCAACTCCATTTTTCCATGAATTTTCTGAAGCCCTCCTAATAGCAAAAACTGAAGTTTCTTATGGAATGAGGGTCATGAGAGACCCTTGCCCTACCTTTTTAAAATATAAAATGAACAAAATTACATTTACAAATTCATAATTGTAAACCATACAATTGAATCTGTTTATCCCTATTACTGCTATTGGTATTAAGGTTTTGCTATTTATCATTTTCTTCTTAAGAAAGATAGAGTTTTTCATTACATTCAGGAACTAAGTAAAAACAAGTTTCAGTAAAGTTATATTGTATATTCATCCAAAGTGGTTTCAAGTGTATGTCATAAATCTCCTATTCCAACTATCTAACCCCTCAAAAATATCACTTCATATTCTTTCTGGATTTTCTGTATTTAAGCTATTCTTTATCAGCCTGGGTTCCTTGCTTTATTGTTTCTCATCGAAATTCTAATTTAAGTAGTTATACATACATAAGGAGCTCTGGTAGCGTAGTGATTACTAATCAGGCTGTGAACCTTAAGGTCAGCAGTTCGAAACTACCAGCTGTTCATGGGAGAAAAATGAGGCTTTCTGCTCCCGTAAAGATTTACAGCCTCGGAAACCCTGTACAGGATCTCTATGAGTTAGTTCCGACTCCATGGCACATCACCACCACCACCACATAATCATACCCTTGGCAATTTTTTTTCTCTAACACCCCAACCCCTTCGCTTTCAAGAGTTCTCTCTCTCTCTCTCTCACTTTTTCTGTCTCTCCCACACAAAAAAAGTTAGTTAGAAAATGGAGAAGCTAATTAGCTATTTCTACACCTACTTCTCTGTTTCTCTTTAATCTATACTTCCTTCCTACTGATACAGTATTTCTAGGTTGTAAACTGAAAGTTTTACAGTTCAAACCCAACCAGCTACACCACAGAAAAAATATTTGGCAGTCAGCTGCCATACATTACAGTCTTGAAAACCCTATAGGGCAATTCTATTCTGTCCTATAGGTTCCTTTATGAGTCATAATTAACTCAGTGGTGACTGGTTTGGTTTCATTTTTTGTGTGTGTAATCTTAGCAATAAATTGCAGAGAATTTTCTTTTGTCAGTTGGCAGTTGGTGTGCTTTCCAAATCTCTTGAGTCTTCCATCACAGTAACTCCAACTACAGCCCATAGTGCCTGTGAGCACCATCAGCTCACTGGGGCATTGCCTAGTGTAAAGGAAAATAGAAGTATAACATTTGGGAGTGAATGTGGCCTTTAAAGTCACATCTCTTTAATACCCTTGCTTTATAGAAGAAGAAACTGAGCTCCCAATGGAGTAAGTGACATGCCTGAAGTAAAGTAAATCTCTTCATGGCAGAACTGGGGATAATGTCAAGTCTCTGGCTTCCTGTTCTAGGGACCCCCCAATACCTGACAGTACATTATTTACAATTTGGTTTAACACAACAAGTATTGATTTCTACTGGCCTTATCTCTGATTATTTCAACAACTGCTCTAAATCTAATCACCTATTTCCCACCCTAAACACTTCTGCTATTAGGAGTTATCCTTTTACAAACTATCTCAAGAGGACTTTCTGGTCTTCTTTTTTCTAATTCTGTCAGTGCAGAATTCCAGATCAAATTTAATATCATCACAGAAAGTCTCTATGATCAGGCTAAATATGGGTTGTTGCTGTTTTTTAGGTACCATTGGGTTGATTTCAACTCTTAATGATTCTACACACAGCACAATGAAGTACTGCACCATCCTCACAAATTGTTGTCATATTTCAGCCCAATAATGCAGTCACTGTGTCAATGCATCTTCTTAGGGGTCTTCCTCTGTTTTGCTGACCTTCACCTTCCACTTTTCCAAGTATACTGTCCTTCTCCAAGGACTGGTCCCTCCTGATAATATGTGCAAAGGATGAGAGGTAAAGTCTTGCCACCCTCACTTTTAAGGAGCATTCTGGTTGTACTTTTTCCAACACAGATTTGTTTGTTCTCAACGGTCCAGAGTACTGTCAATATTTTTCTCCAACACCATAGTCCAAATATATTGGTTCTTCTATGTTTTTCCTGATTCACTGCTCAACTTTCACATGCATATGAGGCAATTGAAAATACCATAGTCCTCATATTTTTATCTTTGCTCCTGAGCTCTTAAAAGAGGTGTTTTCAGAAGCTTTGCTTAATGCAATATGCCCTTTGATTTCTTGACTGCTGTTAATATAAGCATTGATTGTGAATCCAAGCAAATTGAAGTCTTTAACAATCTTTTCTCTGTTTTTCATGGTACTATTTATGGGTCCAGTTGTAAGGAATTTTATTTTCTTCACATTGAGGTGGAATTCACACAGAAGGCTGGAGCCATTGAGATCCTCAGTAGTATTTTAGGTTCTTTTTGCTTTCAGCAAGCACGGTTGTGTCATCTGCATATTGCAGGTTATTAATGACTCTTCCCTCAACCCTATTGCTTCTTATACTCCAATTGCTCAGATTATTTGCTCAGATTATCAGCAAACATATTGAATAATTTTGGTGAAAGGATACAATTCCTGGTGCACACCTTTCCTGATTTTAAACCATTCAATATTCCCTTGTTCTGTTCTAATGACTGCTTCTTGGCTATGTACAGGTTCCTCATGAGCACAATTAAGTGTTTTGTAGTATTCATTCTTCATAATGCTGTCTGTAGTCAAAAGTCTTTTCATAGTTAATAAAGCACAGGTAGACATCTTTCTGGGATTCTCTGTGTTCAGGAAAGGTCCATCTGATGTTAGCAATGATATCCCTAGTTCTGCCTCCTATTCTGAATACAACTTGAATTTCTAGCAGCTCCATATCCATGCTAAAACTGTTTTTTAATTATCTTCAGCAAAATATTACTTGTGTCTCT
>NW_006408576.1:3225936-3238315 GCF_000296735.1 Chrysochloris asiatica
GCTGGTAGTTTCGAACTGCTGACCTTGCGGTTTGCAGCCCGATTCGTAACCACTACGCTACCAGGTCTTCCTTATAGGCATATAATATTATTCTATCACAGACAGCATTATATTTCACGATTGATCTTGAAATGCTCTTTTCGATGATGAATACAATATCATACCTCTTCTATTTGTCATAGTAAACCAAGATCGTCCGATTCCAAATGGCCCATACCAGTCTATTTCAATTTATTAATGTCTAGGGTATCTATCTTTATGTGTTCCATATAATTTTTTTACAACTTCCACTTTCACTTAACAACAACAATTTTCTTAGACTCGTAGTTTGCACATTCAACATTCCACTTATTAATGGAGTTCATAGCTGTTTCTTCTCATTTCAAGTTGTTCCACATCAGCAGATGAAAACTTAATGCTAGCTATGTCATTAAGCTCAACTCTACTTTGAAGAATTGACTCTTCCCCTGTTATATTTTTAGTACTTTCCAACCTGAGGGTCTCATCCTTTGGCACTATATATGATAATATTCCATTGCTATTCGTAATGTTTTCAGAAGAGGTTCTTCTCTCCTTCTTCCTAACATTTCTTCATATTGGAGCTCCCGTGAAGCCTGTCCAACATGGGTGACCCTACCTGTATTTAAAATACCCGTGGCAGAGCTTCCAAAATCAGAGCAATACACAAGTCACCACAATATGACAAACTGACAGACTAGTGGTAGAAATGTGCATTAGGAGAACAGATATAGAGAAAATGGAAAGAAGCGGTAGAAAATTAATTATTAAAAAAAAAAAAAATCAATGCCATTGAGTTCATTCAACTCATAGTAACCATACAGAACAGAAAAGAGCTAGCTGCACCATAGCATTTCTAAGGCTGAGATCATAACAGAAGAAGACTGTCATATCTTTTCCTGCAATGCAGCTGGTGGGTTCAAATCACTGACTGACCTTTGAATTAGCAGCCAAGTACTTAACCCACTGCACCATCTGGACCCTCTGAGGTTAGAGATAGGAAGATTTAAAATAGATCATTGTAAAATAAAGAGGTTTGGCCACTAATATATGGAGCAATTACTAATCTGTGAAATGTTTTAATTAACTAGGATTCATCCGCTCTCACCAACACACACAAAAATCCATGTCTCATTTGTAACTACTTTGGTTGAAAGCTTGAAACTATACCTTTTTAAGTCAATCACAATGAGATCAATAGAAACTTTGAAAGAAAGCAATTTGGACACTCATATTTAAATTGATGCAAGTCTCTTCAAAATGAGCTTTGCCCCCATTTATAGACTGAATCTGAGCAATTTTCCTCTTTACTGTGTGATCACACAGAAATAGAACTCATTAGCATGGACTATTTAGCATGGAATGATTTCTAATCCATTGTGATGGAGACTCTGTAGGTAGCTCCCTTCCCTCAGAGTCAAGATGGAATCTCTGACCCAGCATGGGGCCCAGAGGAAAAGGGAAATGACTTGTGGTCATTAAAGAAACCCAAGTCTGTTCTTGCAAATGATGGGGGTGAGATGTTATCATGCTGGCCACATTTTAACTTGGGTAATTACAGCCTCCCACCACTTGAATCCCCTCTGTGATTTCAGTTGGATACATTATCCAGTTTGCAGTACATGAAAGCATGCCTTATTGCTCACACCAATTGGGTTTATCAGTATTCTCACAGCACCACCTCAGTCTCTCTCTCCCAGCAAGCATGTCTTTTCTTTTTTTTAATCTGGGTAAGAATGAGTTGTAAATGTATCTTATATCCTTATCCCTAATCTCCTGTCATTGAGAGCAGGGACCAGGTCTCAAGGCTTTCTGTAAACCAAGCTATTTTCCAGTAGAAATCACAGTACTCCTCTCTGCTCTCTATGCATTCTATATGGGAGCCAGGTAACCACTCATTACTTAATTGTATAGTTCCCCATAGTTGTTCAAAGTTTTCCCACTTTTGCCTTTGTCCTATGCCTTTTTCTTTCCATGGAATATTTTCCCTTCTTAGCTCAAGCCAACATTTTATATTCAAATTTTACCCATCTTTTAAGGTTCTACTTAAATGTTATAACCCATAAGCAATCATTTGAACAAAACAGTCATTCAAACAGAACAATGGGATGCTGCTTGGTTTAAAATCAGGCAAAGTGTATGTCAATGTTGTATCCCATCACTGTACTTATTCAATCTGTATGCTGAGTATACAATCTGAAAAATGGGAGTATATGAAGAAGAATATGGTATCAGTACTGGAGGAAGACTTATTAACAACCAACAATATGCAGATGACACAAGTCTACTTGTTAAAGCAAAATGAAACTGATGAAGATCAAAGACTGAAATCTTCAGTATGAATCACACCTTAACATAAGAAACAAAATACTTGCAACTGGACCAATAAGCAATAACATGATAAACAGAGAAAAGATTGAAGTTCTCAAAGATTTTATTTTATTTAGACCCACAATCAATGTCCATGAATGCAGCTGTGGAAATCAAATGACATATTGCATTGGACAAATTTGCTTCAAAAGATCTCTTTAAAATGTTAAGAAGCAAAGATGTTGCTTTGAGGAGGAACATATAGTGACTGAAACCATTGTATTTTTAATCACCTCATATGCATACTAAAGCTGGAGAATGAATAAAGAAGACCAGAGAAGAATTGAATTTAATTGTGGAGTTGGGAAAGAGTATTGAAATATTACTATGAAATTCCAGAAGAACTGACAAATCTGTCTTAGAAGTATAGCCAGAGGGTTCCTTAGAAGTAGGAAGTGAGACTGCTTTAGATATGTACTAAAGAGGGACCAATCTCTTCAAAAGGACATCCTGCCTGGCAAAATAGAGGATGAGCAAAAAAGAAGACTTCAATGAGATAGATTGACATGACAGATGCCAAAATGGGTTCTAACCTGGCAACTATGGTAAGGATGGTGTAGGACCAGGCTGGATTTGCTTCTGTTGTACATAGGATTGTTACAAGTTAGTTGTAAATGATTCTATAGCACCTAACAATAGCAACATATGCAAATCCAAAACCCAAATTTGTTGCCATTGAGTCAATTCCAATTTTTAGCAATGCTATATAGGATAGACCCCCAATGAGATGGATTGACCAAGTGGCAGCATGGATGGACTCAAGCGTGGCAACAGTAGTGAGGTTGGCCCAGGATCAGGCAGTGTTTCGTTCTGCTGTGCATAAGGTTCCTGTGAGTCAGTACTGACTCGATGGTGCCTAACAACGACAACAATATGGGATAGAGTATAACTGCCTCATAGGTATCCAAGGCTTTAATCTTATAGACGCATACTGCCACATCTTTCTCCCTCAGTGCAGCTAATGAATTAGAATTGCCATCCTTTCAGTTAGCAACTTAGTATTTAACCACTGTGCCACCAGGGCTCCTCATCTATATGCAATCTGCCCTGAATTCCACCCCCACCACCTTGCAGGAAACAGTTTTGTTCCCCTGTGAAATTTTCCTCTCCTTGGTATCAGCGCATCTTCCAATTAGTAAGTATACATTGAATATTTTCAAATTAGTAGACTATTCCTGCATTATATAAAACAACAACAACAAAATATGCCTGTTGCTGTTGAGTCAATTCTACTTCATGTGTTATAAAGTAAAACTGCTCTCTAAAGTTTTCTTGGCTAAAATCTTTAGAGAAGCAGATCTTCCATTCAGGGTGCTACTGGGTAGATTCTAATTATCAACCTGTATGTTAGGAGACAGTACAAGCCTTTTGCACCACCTGGAAACCTTATATAAAGTTGTTTTTTGTTTGTTTTTTATTAAGTGCCATAGACTTGGTTCTGACTCTTTGCGACCCTGTATAGGGTTTACAAACAGGGGCTGGTAGATTTGAACTGCCACCAACAGTTTGTGGTTAGCAGTTCAGTCCGTATCCTATAGTGCCACACCAGAACACCTTATATAAAGACAGTTTCATTTAGAGAAATTGGCTTCTGTATTACTGTTTTTAAAAGTTTAGGGGAAAAAATGATCTTAAACAGTGAAATAACCATAAATACAAATGTACAAAAAAGTCAGGTATGTTTGGCAAGCATTATTTTGAATTCAGAACCTGGCTAATTACAAGGGGAAAAAAGTAAAACTAATCCAGATTGAAATGAACAGATATGTGTAAAACAATAGTCAACAATGTATTCTTATTGTAGGTACTTTTGAGCTGATTTTGACTCAGAGTGACCCCATGTAACAGAACTGTTTTCTTGAATATAATGTTTATAGGCATAGATCACCAAATCTTTCTCCCAGAGAGCAGCTAGGTCGGTTGGAAATGCCAACCTGTTTATTAGCAGCTGAGCTCTTAGTTATTTACACCACCCAGGCTTATTGAACAATACTTAAGATGGGAGAAGATATTGATAGGATTATATAATTAAATTATGAATGATTGTTAACAGTTCACTGTGATTGTAAAAAGTTGGAACTCTGACATGGGTATAAAATGAGCCATCTCAGAAGCATAAGAGGAATCTCACTACCATCAAAGAAGAAAAGCCAGAAGTAGAGCCCATCCTTTGACCCTGGGATCCCTGTGCATTGAAAATCTTTGACCCAGGCTCAAAAGCTGTGACACCAAAGAAGTAGCAGAGGGGCAGCATCAGTAGAGCCAAGAACCAGAGCATCAGGCACAACAGTGATCTTCCTAGCCCACAAAGTAAGAAAAGCTGTGTGACTTGGGCCAGGAGGCTTGCTTACAGAGTGGGGTGCCTCTAAGCACTTAATTGGTCCCCCAGCCTAGGTTTGCTGACCCATGGTGCTAGAACAGAGTACCTTCCAGCTGAGGCTTATAGTTGGGTGGTGTGCCCTGTGAACATTTATCAGCAGCACTAAAGAACTTTATAATAGTGCCCAAGCACATCTGAGGAGAGCCTGTCCTGATTGGAAACTGGTATCCTTAGCATAATCTGATCCAGCATCATAATCTGTTAATTTCCCTAATAAACTCCATAACTGTGAATATGCTGTGAGCTCTGTGTGGCTGTTGCAATGAATTATTCAACCCATCAGAGTAGAGATTGCTGTGGGAGGAATAGTTTAGAGGAATTGTTTTGCAGTTTACCACTATTTAATTTAAATTGCTGTTATTCAACAGATTCTATAAGCTTGAAGAATCTTGCCTGTTTCTGTCTATACCTGGCTTCTTTTCTGCAACATTTTCAAGCCATGTAATCTTTCTTCAAGCAAATGTTCACTTTGTCTATGCAACAATAAAATGTCAGAAGTGAGGTTGCTGTAGTTGAGGTCAGAGTAGGGATCCACAATTTCCCTCTTTGTCCTCACTTCACCTCCAGGGTGGCTCTGAAGCACCAAGGACTGTGTGTCATACAGGGAAGTGTCACCTGCCTCCCACAAGCCTGGCTAAGTAGATAATCTGTGCCTGTTTCAGCTTCAGTGCCCCATACCCCAGTCCAGACTGCTGTGACCTCAGTGGTCTATGATTTCCAAAAGGCCTGGAAGTTTAGGTGCTTCATTTCCAGCCTAGTATTTCAACAACAAGGCTTGATGTGCTTTCTCTTAAGCACTGCCCAGCTGATTTGAAGCCTTATTCACTCTGGTGGCTGTAGTACTTGGTGGATGGCATTTCATTTCAGTCCTGCAGCTATCTGTTGTTTTGCTGTTTGTTTGTTGTTGTTGTTGTTGTTGTTGTTGTGTGTGTGGCCAGAGTAAAAAACTGCAAGGAGGGTATTGAAAATAAAACTTTTTTAAACTACCTAATCCAAGCTCTGGTAGCATAGTGGTTATGAGTCGGGCTGCCAACCTCAAGGTAAACAGTTCAAAACTACCAGCGGTTCCACGGAAGAAAGATGAGGCATTCTGCTCCCGTAAAGATTTACAGCCTCAGAAACCCTGTGCAGGGTCACTATGAGTTGGAAACGACGCCACAGTACTTAACAACAACAACAACAACAATCCCAGCTAGACTCTCAACTTCTTGAAGTCTGAGGACTCTTTGCATATAAAATTAGTTGTCAAATTTACTCCAATCATGGTAAGCCCATGGGTGTCAGAGTAGAATTGTGCTCCATGGAGTTTTCAATGAGTGACTTTTCACAAGTAGATCACCAGATCTTTCTTCCACAGCACCTCCATGTTGGCCCTTTATACATATATGGAGTCCCTGGGTAGCGCAAACAGTTAACATTCTAGTCTGCTAAACAAAAGATGGTAAGTTTGATGATAAGGTGCCCAGAAGCACCTCAGAAGAAAGACCTCATAATCTACTTCCAAAATATCAGTCTTAGAAGACCCTTTGGTACACATGTCTACTCTGATACGCATGGCATCACCATGAGTTGTGGTACACTAGACAATAACTGTTGATCTAACTTAGTCTAAATTCATTTTGTGTGTGTGGAGAACTACTCTAGGACTGGTCACACAGGAATGAACAATTACAAAGCCTCTGCTTACATGGAGCTCTTATTTTGATAGACAATATCTAACACCTTGTCTGGAATAAAATGCATAGTGAATATCCGATGTTTAAATTGAATACCTACTTGAATAACTTTCATTTCTTGAGGGTAGAGATTATATCTCATTCACCTCGGTGTACCTTGTGGCTAGTGTAGGTATTCAATTGTTTTTGTTGTTGTTAAATGTCATTGAGTCAGTTCCGACTCTTAGAGAGGCTGTGTACGTTTTCCAAGACTATAAATCTTTGCAGGGGCAGAAAATCTCATCTTTGTCCCATGGAGTGTCTGGTGGGCTCAAACTAGGGATCTATGGTTCACAGTTCATTGCTTTTCCTACAGAGCCACAGCACTCCCCAGGTGTTCAATAGTGACTGACTAAATGAAATGAAATAATTATGATTCACATAGTAGATCACAAAGAAAAATACCGTGTTCAGTTCTATTTAGTGCTTTATCACACAGCTCTATCCTAGGATGCTTATCTGACAATATTAAAGTTAAACTCCCATCCTCATCAGGTTTAAGCCCATCCATCAGTCACTAAGGAAACTAAACTTGAGAAATTCTGTGTTTCACAATCTTATTTTTCTCTTTTTTTTTTGCTTAGCCAAGCTGTCACTCAGTTCCCCTAATCTTTCCTCCTTGCTTGCCTACAATCTATACTTCTAACACTTTCTATAGCCAAACCGCATGATCAGAATTTTGATATTCTAAAGTAGCCTATTTATTTTTCTATGTAGAAATCACTATATCCCCTAAATCTCGCCACCATGTATCTTTAACATTGGAAAATAAGTATACTTGTAAATAAACAAGGATTGCATTTTTAAAACTCAGAAGACAAGTGAAAATATGTATGCCTTATGGAATGTATCATAGTTATATGATAAAAAATACAAGGGGAAAAGCTCAACATTCCAACACCTATTGAGAGAAAATTCTGGGTTGTTTTTTTTTTTTTCTTGTTGTTAGAAAATTCTGCTTTGTTTTCTTTTCTTTCTTTTTTTTTTTTTATAATTTAAGGTTTTTATTGTGGATTGAGTAGAAGTTTACAGGGCTCATCAACAGTTTCACATTCAACAATTCATATCACTTGTTTCATTACATTGATTATAACCCCCCCGATATACCATCAATTAAAAGTATTTCTCTCTATCCACTTTAGCTTTTTTAAAAAAACCCACTCAGGCATATATAATACATTACATCCCCAAAGGGCACATTCTGCAAGTCTGCTCCTGGCCACCAGTTCTTAGTCCTTCTCTTCTTAGCTGATGAATCTAGAGTCCTCAGCCGTGCCCCCTCTCCATGGCCCCATCTCTGCCTCCATCTCTGGCGCTGCTCCTTTTGTCAAATTATTGTTTCTGAAAATATACAGTCCCACAAAGATCAAGGTCAATACTGTTGTAATGTCTTAAGTACAGATATCTTTATAACTTTGGGCATGTTTTAAAAAGCAGCCAATATCTCACTATTAGATTTTTTTGTAATAAATAATGACACCAAATCCACTTTAATAATATGACCTTAGTTGCTATTTCTATTATTCACACATGATGAAGTGATAAAAAATTGGACATTAAGTTATATAATGTAAAATCTCATTAAATACCCCAATAGGAGATAAATTTTCACCTCCCAACTTTATGATATAGTGTTTTAAGATTTGTTTTTCTAAAACAGCTGCTTATTTGAGTCTGTGAGAATTTCTTTGTCTTGGTAGAGAGACAGAGCTGAGATATGATGGGAATGGTCCTTTGAAGTCTAAATGATTAAGTTTCATTCCTGATGGCCTTGGACAAGATGTTTAACCTTTCTAAGCACAAAGGTACACTTACAAAATATATCAATATCAAACTTGCATGGTAGAAGGATTACAGGTAATGCAAATAAAGCATTTAGTGTATGCCCAGTACAGAGGAGGGAGTCCCTCTATGTTAACTGTTTGCACCAATGAGACTACAGAAGTCACCTAATTTTTACATTCCTCACTAGGTCAAAATTAATATTCTGGAGAGCTGTTTTGTGGCTAATTGAAGCAAAACAAGTCATGATTTACTGGCTTCCTACTTACAGATAGATAAAGTGTGAGGACTTTATCTCAATGTACATGTTATCGAGAAGTTTTAGAATTTAGAGTTATTCCCCTTTTCTAACAGCATAATCATTGTACTAATTTCATATTATCTCATACCCCACTATTTATTCTTTAAGAAACCATTAGAAAGCATGTTCTTAAGGGAAATTTCTTAAGAGCCTTCTAGAAAGCCCCAATTCTTGACCTTTGATCAGTAAATTTGAAGTTGTGACCTCAATTGCTTTTAAAATATTAAGTTATGCTAATCAGAGTAATTGGGTTTGCTTCATAGACACTAATTAGTAAGGTCTTATTCCAATGAAACATCCCTCTTCCACACCCCTTGTTTTATACACACACACACACACACACACACACACAAACTGTGACCTTTAGTTTTGTGCTCATATGCACACAAACTAAGGCTGATAGTCCATACTTCATTAGTTCAAATATGAGATGCTATCATCTTAAATGGTGTTGAATTTATCCATTCATTGTTCAATTCATTGCATATACTACTTGAATACCTTTAGGATATTTCCAACAACTGAGAGAAATGTGCTCTATTTCTGTTGTTGTGTTGCTTCCTATGTATATGTAACACCTCTGGACAAAATTAGTGTCTGTAATAAAATCAGATATGGACAAATTTTTTTCTTAAATCAAATTAACAAGACTAATTCTAGCATTTAAATAAAGATGTTGAGTTTTAAAGCAATAACTAAAAAATATTACTAGTGTTCAGAAATGTAATAAAAGTGAACTTTAAATGGAACCACAGAAACTTAATTGGGGAAACAATTGAGATAAAGATAATATTAAAAATTGTATGTTTTTGTGTATGTCACTATTCTGAAAATTAAGCAGAATATTATGGTGAACAATCACCTCTTTGTACTCAATATTCTAGTCTTGTAGTTTCTAACATAATAAAAATGAAAGTTACTAAGCATGTTCATATATAAGAATTATATTAAAATACCCTTTTCCATCAAAAATTTGAATGATCTTACAATACAGAGTAAAATTATAAATCTAGTAATTTTAAAAGATATTTAATGATGCCTTAATAAAGGTACATATTTCATTACTATGTAGAAATATAGCAAAACACCCCTGACATGAAGCCTTTGTTGTTGTTGTTGTTGTTAGGTACTATCGAGTTGTTACCAATTCGTAGCAACCTTCTGAACAACAGAAGGAAACACAGCCCAGTCCTGTGCTAACCTCACAATCGTTACTTCATTTGTGCCCATTGTTGTACATACTGTGCCAGTCTATCTCATTGGGGCCTTCTTCTTTTTCTCCAAGGCTTCATTTTACTAAACAGTATATCCTTCTCCAGGGACTGGTCTCTCCTGACAATATGTCCAAAGTATGAGAGACGAAGTCTGAACATCCTGGTGTCCAAGAAACGTTCTGGTTGTACTTCTTCCAACACAGATTGGTTTGTTCTTTTGGGAGTTTATGGTACTTTTATTAATATTCCTTTCCAATACCATAACTTAAATACAGCAATTCTTCTATGGTCTTTCTTACACAGTGTCCAACTTTCACATGCATATGAGGTTATTGAAAACATCATTGCTTGGGTCAGATGCACTTTAGTCCTCATACTGATGTCTTTGTTCTTCAACACTTTAAAGTGGTTTTATGCAGCAGATTTGCCTCATGTATTATGTCGTTTGATTTCCTGATTTCTGCTTCCATAAGTGTTGATGATTGATCCGAGCAAAATGAAATTTTTTACAACTTCAGTTTTTTCTCCATTTATTGTGATGTTGTTTATTGGTCCAGTGGTGAGGATTTATGTTTTCTTTACATTGAGGTGCTACCTATAATGCAGGCTATGGTCCTCATCACTTTCAGCAAGTAAGGTTCTATCATCTGCATATTGCAAATTGTTAATAAGTCTTCTTCCTATCTTAATGCCACGTTTTGTTCATATAATCTAGCTTTTCGAATTATTTGCTCAGCATACAGATTGAATAAGTATGGTGAAAGAATGCAACCCTGTTGCACACCTTTCCTAATTTTAAACCATTCAGTGTTCTCTTGTTCTGTTCAAACAACTGCCTCTTGGTCTATGGACAGGTTCCTCAAGAGCACAATTAAGTGTTCGGAATATTCATTCTTAACAATGTTGTTCATAGCCTGTCATGATCCACACAATGAAAATCTTTGTGTAGTCAGTAAAGCACAGGTATCTTTCTAGTATTCTTTCTGATTTTCTCTGCTTTCAGACAAATCCACCTGACATCAGCAATAGCCCTCATTCCATGACCTCTTTTAAATCTGGCTTGAACCTTTGGAAGTCGTTTGTCAATATATGGTTGCGGTCGTTTTTAAATTGTCTTTAACAAAATTTTGCTTATATGAGATAGTAATGATATTTCCTTATGATCTCCACATTTCATTGGGTCACCTCTCTTCAGAATGGGCACAAATACAGCTCTCCCCCAATCAGTTGGCCAGGTAGGTTTCTTCCAAATTTCTTGGCATAGATGAGTGAGTGCTTCCAGTGCTGAATCAGTTTGTTGAAATATTTCAAGTTGTATTCCATCAATTCCTGGCGACTTGTTCTTTGCCAATGCCTTCAGTGCACCTTGAACTTCTGCCTTCAGTATCATTAGTTCCTCATCATATGCTACCTCTTCAAATGTCTGAACATCAACCATTTCTTTGTGATACAGTGACTCTATATATTCCCTTCATCTTCTTTTGATGCTTTCTACATCATTCAATATTTGCCCAGAGAATCCTTCAATATTGTAACTCGAATCTTAATTTCTTTTCTTCAGTTTCCTGAGCTTGAGGAATGCTGATTGTGTTCTTTCCTTTTGGTTTTCTAACTCCAGGTCTTTACACATTCATTATAATGTTTGACTTTGTCTTCTCAAGTATCCTTTTGAAATTTTCTATTCAGTTCTTTTACCTCCTTACTTCTCAAATTTGCTTTAGCATCTCTATGCTAGAGAGCAAATTTCAGAGTCTCTTCTGACATCCATTTTGTTCTTTTCCTTCTTTCTTGTCTTAATGACTTTTTGCTTTCTTCCTATATGATGCTCTTGATGTCATCCCACAATTCCTCTGGTCTTCAGACTTTAGTGTCTAATGAATCAAATCTGTTCTTCATCTGACCTCTAAATTTAGGTAACATTTGTTCCAGATCATATTTTGACTCTCATAAACTTGCTCATGGAAGCAGCAGTCAAGAGATCAAATGACGTATTGCATTAGGCAAATCTGCTGCACAAGAACTTTTGAAAGTGTTGAAGAGCAAAGATGTCAGCTTAAGGACTAAGGTGTGCCTGACCCAAGTCATGGTGTTTTTAATAACCTCACATGCATGCATACTGGCATTCCAATAGCCAGTAATTATCAATATATCTTGATTGTATATTTGATCAATTTCAGACTGAAGAGGTTGGTAGAATTTTTCAATTTCATCTTCATCGGCTCTAGTGGTTGGTGTATGAATTTGAATAATAGTGATGTTAAAGGTCTTCCATGTAGGCGTGTATATGTTATCCTATCACAGACAGCATTGTCCTTCAAGACAGACCTTCACATGTTCTTTTTGATGATGAATGTGACACTATTCCTCCTCAATTTGTTATTTCCAGCATAGTAAACCATCTGATTGTCAGATTCAAAATGGCCAATATTAGTCTATTTCAGCTCACTGTTGTTGTTGTTAAGTGCCGTCGAGTCGGTTCCGACCCATAGTGACCCTGTACAGGGTTTCCGAGGGTGTAAATCCTTATGGGAGTAGAAAGCCTCATCTTTCTCCCGCGGAGCGGCTGGTAGTTTCGAACCGCTGACCTTAAGGTTCACAG
>NW_006408576.1:3238797-3241259 GCF_000296735.1 Chrysochloris asiatica
ATTTACGCCCTCGGAATCCCTGTACAGGGTCGCTATGGGTCGGAACCGACTCGACGGCACTTAACAACAACAACAGTAAAGACTGAAGAGACTTTTCCTTACAAAAATTTCAGCTCACTAACGCCTTGGATATTGATGTTTATGCCTTTCAATTTATTTTTACAACTTCCAATTTTCCATGATTCATACTTCATACACTTAAAGTTTCAATTATTAATGTATGTTTACAGCTGTTTCTCTTCATTTTGAGTTGTGCCCCATCAGCAAATGAAGGTCCTGAAGACTTTACTTAATTCACATCATCACGGTCAACTCTACTTTCAGGAACTTCATTTTCAGAAGTAGTCTATCTCTCCTTCTTCCAAGTATGTCTTTATTTGGAAACTAAGCTGAAACCTGTCCACTATGGTGTTTAAAATACCCAAGGCATAATTTCTAGCATCACAGCAATGCACATGTCACCACAATATGACAAACTGACAGATGAGTGATGGAAAGAAACCTTTAATAGGAAAACATTACTCATTCAGTTTAATTACCACAGGCTTACTTTCAACTGCATTTTTTTTGGGGGGGGGGAACCCAACATTATAAGATTGCAACATAACAGATTTTTCAGGAATGGTTGGCTACAGTTTTATTTGTTTTTGTTAGTTTTTTTTCTATCTGGGAGACTACAAATGTAATGCCTTATCTATAGGGTCACTATGAGTTAGAATCATTAGTATATCACAGCTCGTTAATGAGTCTTCCTCAAATTCTTGTGCTACATTCTTCTTCATATAGGTCAGTTTCTTGGATTATTTGCTCATGTACAGACTGAATAAATCTGGCAAAAAAAGTAAAACCTTGGCACACATTTTTACTAATTTTAAACCATTCAGTGTTCCCTTGTTCTGCTCGAATGATTGCCTGTTGGTCGATATACAAGTTCCTCATGAGAACAATTAAGTGTTCCAGAATATTCATTTTCCAAAATGATGTCCATATTTTGTCATGATTCACACAGTCAAAAACCTTTACATAGTCAACAAAGCACAGGTAAACATTGTTCTGTTATTCTCTGCTTTCAGCCAAGATCCATGTCACATAAGCAATGATATCCCTCATTCTATATCCTCATCTGAATCTGGTTTGAATCTCAGACAGTTCCCTATCAATGTACTGCCACAGCCATTCTTGAATTATCTTTAGCAAAATTTTACTTTCATATAATATTGATTATATTGTCCAATGATTTACACATCCTGTTAGGTCACCTCTCTTTGAAATAGGCACAACTATGGATCTGTTTCAATCAGTTGTCCATGTAGCTGTCTTCCAAATTTCTTGGCACAAATGAGTGAGTGCCTCCAGTGCTACATCAGTTTGGTGAAAGATTTCAATTTGTGTACCATCAGTTCCTGGAGACTTGTTCTTTGCCAACGTCTTCAATGCACCTTGGGCTTCTTCCTTCAGTATCAGTGGGTCTTGATCATATGCTATCTTTTCAAATGTTTGAACATCAACTATTTCTTTTTGGTACAGTGGCTTGGGTCAGGTCTGTGTATTCTTTCCATCTTACTTTGATGCTTTCTGTATTATTCAATGTTTTGTCCAAAGAGTCCTTCAGTATTACAAGCCTAGCCTTGACTTTTTTCTCTGTTCTTTCAGATTGAAAAATGCTGAGAGTATTCTTCCCTTTTGGTTTTCTAACTCCGGATCCTTGCATATTTCTTTATAATAGTTGAGATAAAATATATATTGATGAAGATCAAAGACCACAGTCTTTGGTACGGGTTGCACATCAATGTAAAGAGAACAAAAAATCCTCACTACTTGACAAATAAATAACATCATTATAAATGGAAAAGTGATTGAAGTTGTCAAAGACTTCATTTTGACTGGATCCAGCATCAATACATCATGGAAGCAGCAGTTATGAAACCAAATGACATATTGCATTAGGCAAATCTGCTGCACAAAACCTCTTTAAAGTGCTGAAGATCAAAGATGGCAATATGAGGACTAGAGTGCACCTGACCCAAGCCATGATATTTTCAATTGCCTTATATGCATGTGAAAGTTGGACATTGAATAAGGAATACTGTCAGGGACCAGCCCCGACAATTTGTGAGAGCTCAGAGGGAGGTACAGATTTGGTGAAAAAACACACAGAGTCAATGGGTCATTTTGAGTCTCAGGCAAATGATGGTGATGATGACTCTCTGACTCTCTATTTCAAAAATTGTTGCTTCTTATATCCCACTTAGAATATACTATGATCTCACAATAGTCACGTACAAGCAGTTAAAAATCAATCAAATATCATATTCTCACATCAAAGGTACAAGAGGAACACAAGGTCATCAAACATCCCTGCGTCTCTACACTCCTTAGTTACTCCTTAGTTACCTTGATAACATCTGCCTTCTGTGAGCAACTCTGTTTCTCTCTAATCCTCCCTAAAATGTCTAGTTTGG
>NW_006408576.1:3241634-3249251 GCF_000296735.1 Chrysochloris asiatica
AAACTTTAGCTAGCGTGGTTATCTCTAATGTTAAAACTTACTGTTAAAGTAAAAATCAGGAGGGGTCCTAGAAACATCACCTGGCCTCATTTTATTGCCCATAAATCTCTTTGAGTCAATCATACGTTCTTAAACTCCAACACCATGGAGAAACATTTTCACCTAGAGGACAGTTGAGCCCAGAAGCATTCTCAAAGTTACATTTTGTGACAATTTCAGATCCTAAAAATGTTTAAACTGGAAAAGGCAAAACAGTTGAGAGCAAGATAGCAGGTCTTTGGGGAATAAATGGGCTGTTAAGTAAATTAATTGGCATGAGAATTCAAGAGGCAAATTCAGCCAACAGTGATTTAAGTCCTGGAAAACATGTTAAATATACTGTGCAATTTGACAAGGTGCTAGACTATTTCAATTAACTAGGAGAATTAGACACCAGGAAAGGATGAAAAAGGATAAGGAAATTTAAAATATACATTCAGGGGATAGGCAAGGAAAGGATGTATCATAAGTAGCATTTACATAAATAAAAATATACTTATTAACAACTTGCCTCATTCAAAATATAAAAGGGAGTTCAGGTAGCTAGAAGCAGTATTTGTATAACTGAGTCAGATATTAAGTAAATCATGATTTTAATGTTGTTTTTAGGTACCATCAAGTCAGTTGCAACTTTATATACAAAGGAACTGTCCAGACCTCCACCTTCCTCACAATTGTTACGTTTGAGCCCATTGTTGCTGACACTGTGTCAGTTTGTTTTGCTGGGAGTCTTCCTCTTTTTCCCTGACCATCAGATTTACAAAACACAATGTTCTTCTCCAAGAAATAGCCTCTCCTGAAAACATGCTTGAAGCATGAAAAAAAACAAAAACAAAAACAAAAACTATCAATCCTGGCTTCTAAGGAGTGTCCTGGTTTCACTTCTTCCATGACAGACATTTATTTTTCTGGTAGTCCATGGTACTTATAATATCCTCCTTCAACACCATAATTCAGATGTATCAATTCTTTTACAATCTTTCTGATTTGCCAACTGGCACATGCATATGAGATGATTGAAAATACCATAGCTTAGGCTATGTGCACCTTACTCCTCAAACCAATATCTTAGCTCTTTGACACTTCAAAGAGGTCTTTTGCAGCAGATTTGACTAACGCAACATGTCCTTTGATTTGTTGACTGCTGACTGTGGATACAAGCAAAATGAAGTTTTTGACAACTTCAATCATTTCTCCACTTATCATGATGTTATGTATTGGTACAATTGTGAGGATTTTTTATTTCTTTACTTTGAAGTACAATCCATACTGAAGGCTGGAGTCTTTCATTTTCATCATTAAATAATTTAAGTTTTCTGCACTTACAGAAAACATGGTTGTAGCATCTTCATACCACAGGTTGCTAATGAGTCTTCCTGCAATCCTGATGCATGTTCTTCTTCATATACTCCAGCTTCTCAGATTCTTTGCTCTGGACACAAATTGAATAAGTATGGTGAAAGGATACAATCCTGTTCAGTATTCACATGTTCTCTCACTTTGTTTCCTTCCCTTCTTAATACTTACTCTATGCCAACTATGAGAGACACAAAGGAGCAAGGTGGCTCAGTAGGATAAGCACTGGACAGTGAAACACAAGATCAAGTGGTTCGAGCCCACCAGCTGCTTCATGAGAGAAAGATTAGGTTTTCTGATCTCTTGGAAACCCTTGGAAACCCTATCAAAGGTTGCTATGAGTCAGAAATGATGGCACATAACAACAATAACAGTAATTCCCTTATTCCAAGACTGCCTCTTGGTCTATATATAGGTTCTTCATGAGTACAATATGTTCTGAACTACATATTCTTTGCAATGTTATTCAGAGTTTCTTATGACCAACACACTTGAAGGCCAATAAAATGTTGTTGTTATTGTTGTTAAGTGCTGTTGAGTTGGTTTTGACTCATAGTGACTCTGTATAGGGTTTCAAAGGAGCTGTTGGTGAGTTTGAACTGCTGATCTTGTGGTTCAAACATACCTTGTAGTCCAGTGCCTTATCCCATATTGCCTCACCGTAACTCCAATAAAACTCATATTGACTCAAAATTCGATAAAGTAAATACAGCACAAGTAAACGTCTTTCTGAGTGTTACCTGCTTTCAGTCAAGACCCATCTGACATCATTAATGATATCCCTAGTCCTCTTCTGAATCTGGCTAGAATTTCTGGAAGTTCCCTCTCAATGTACTATTAAAAATATATTTTAGGAAAATTGTACTTGCATGTGATATTAATAATATTGTTTGGTAATTTCTGCATTCTGTAAGGTCACCTCTCTTTGGAATGGCCACAAATATGTATCTCTGTTAATCAGTTGACCAGGTAGCTCTTTTCCAAATTTCTAGATTTTAGAGGACCTCCAGAGTTGTATTAGTTTGTTGACATTTTTCAATTTGTGTTCCATCAATTCCTGAAGTCTTATTTTTTGCCATTGCAATTTGGACATCTTCCTTCAGTACCATTGTTTCTTGATCATAAGCTACTTCTTGAAACAGTTCACACATGGATCCTTTCTTTTTGTTACAGTGACTCTGTATTCCTCCCATCTTTTGATGATATCTGCACCATTCAATATTCTGCTGATAGAATCCTTCAATATTTCAAGTCAAGGATTGTTTTCTTCCATTCCTTCACTCGAGATATCCTGAGCATCTTGTCCACTTTTGGTTTTCTAATTCTAAATCTTTGCACATTTCATTATAATACTTGACTTTTTCTTCTCAACCTTCCCTTTGAAGTTTTCTGTTCACCTCTTTTACTTCATTTCTTTCATTTGATTTAGCTTCTCTACATTCAAAGAGGAACTTACAGATTCTCTTTTGACATCCATTTTTATCTTTTCTTTCTTATCATTTTTAGTGATGTTTTGCTTTCTTCCTGAATGTTGTTGTTGATGTCACCCCACAACTCTTTTGATCTATAGTCACTAATGTTTGATGCATTAAATTTGTTCTTGAGATGGTCTCTAAATTCATGTGAGATATATTCAAGGTCATATTTTGGCTCTCATAGACTTATTTTAATTTTCTTTAGCTTTATCCTGAACTTACACAGGAACAATTGATGATCTGTTCTCCTGGCCTTGTTTTGGCTGATGATACTGGGCTTTTTTCATTGTCTTTTCCCATAGATATAGTCAATATGATTGATGTATCTTCCATATGATGAGGTCCATGTGTGTAGTCACCTTTTATGTTATTTTTAAAAAGATATTTGCAATGAATAAGTCATTGGTCTTGCAAAATTCTATCATTCAGTCTCTAGCATCATTTCTATCACTCAAGTCATATTTTCCAACTACAAAGAGGATCCCTCCTCTTTGTTTTCAACATTCTCATTACAATCACCAGTAATTACAAGTGCATGTGGATTGTATGTTTGATCAATTTAAGAATGGAGAAGTTGGTAGAAATCTTCAATTTCATCATTACTCACTTTTAGTTGGTGTGTAAATTTGAAATGTAGTGGTATTAACTTGTCTTCTCTGTAGGACTATGAATAAGTTCCATCACAGGTAGCATGGAGGTAGTCTGTAACAAAAAGAGAATGAAAAAAAGACTTATGGGATTCCAGGCTAAATGAATAAAGCATAGTACTTAGATTAGACAAGTGATGCCAGATCATATTCAAACTGCTAGATTCCATACAAAGTTGCTGAGCTAGAATGGATACAATGGAGGAAAATGCAAGATAATAAAGAAAGCCATATGAGGAAAGACCACTTGAAAGCATTTGAGAAATCTGAAATGTTTCAGAGAAAATTTGGAACGAAGAGAAGTGGGAGAGAATGAATAATAATTGCCACCTGATATGTGTGGAAAATATGTTAGACCTTAACTTCTTTCCCTGTAAGTTGTATGTAGAGATAACATGAAGACTATTCAAACTACCCAAAGATGTACAGAATTCCTCATCACCTGGAATATCCAAGGACAATTGACCAATCAAATGATTTTAAGGAAGTCATATGGATTCACTAGCTAAAAGGGCTATCTTGAATGATTAGGACATTTTCTTCATGAGATTCTGGTCATATTTGTTCACCTGTTAAAGTTTTTTAATGGGGTTATAAAAATGTAAATACCATAGAAGTTTTTTATTTTTTAAGCATGACAACATTTATGAGCATTTGTATGAAAAAGGCATAGATAACTGATCAGGCAATTTCCATGAAGCATCTTTGTCAGCAATGTGAGAATGAATCTGTATCTCATGTAGACACCACTGGTCCCACACATACACTTCCCCTGACCAACAGTTTCTCTCCCTACACATAAGGCCCATGGGAGATCCAATTTTAGTGAGAAACTCTTTTCTAAGCCTGTAATTTCCTCATAAAGAGCTATACTATATTTCAAGATGAAATCATGCTACTAAGATAGCCTAGCATACTCATTACCCTGTCACAGATATACCCTACCACATTATCACTGTGATAGGGTAGTGAGCACGGTAGACTATCTGCACAAAACAAGCTAATTCCTGTGGTCAAGACTGTCTTCACAGAACTGTATTTTAATTAGCATTCTCAAACTTTCTCAGGGGCTCTCCTTTTGAATATTTCTATGACAAAAGAACCACAAAGTGACATAGTCAGTGCTAACGCCCTCCATCAGACTTCAGTCTAGTTCTCCTGAGGACAGAACCTCATAGAGATCCCCTTGAGGCAACAGTGAAAGTCAAGGAGAGGTCTTGTATTTAGAAAGTGATTGTTCAGGTTATCTTAGAGGCCCTAGTGAATACTGTTTGCTAACTGGTTCTTATTCATTTGACATTCTTTGCTAAATTCTAGCTTCTCATGTGTACTGTGAGAGGTACTAGAGACATGACCACATTCAGTAGCCTGTTTTAACATGTGAGCATCTCCATGTTTGACTGCCTTCCTACAATGTATAAGTTGTTCCCAATCAAAAACCCAAATCGTTGAGCATATTGTGAAGATATGCAAATGAAAGACATTAAGAATGGAAAAAGTGGGGATACTGTTTTGTTCTACCTTGTACACCCTTGAGTTTGAGATGATAATGGCCTCTGCGTGTAGAACTGGCATCTTGAGTCACCATCTGAAATTTTAGCTGTAGACTATCTGTCCTGGTGTGGTGCTGTGGGTTAATGCGCCAAATTGCAAAACTGTTTGAACTGCAAGGTTGGCAGTTCAAGCTGACCAACTGCTCCTTGGAAACCCTATACAGGGTCGCTATGGGTCAGAACCGACTTGATGGCACTTCACAACAACAACAATCTGTACAAAGTCAGAGTTAAGAGTTTACACAAAAGTGATAAGACAAAAGGAATCAACTCTCGTTAAATCAGCCTCAGCCAGAGGCATTCACAAATTTCATGTAATTCCCAATGATGTAAATTCTGTTATCCCTGGTTGATAGATGGAGAAATAAGCACAGAGGTGACAACTTGCTTCAAGTCACACATTAAGAATTTGAACCCAGGTTTGTCCCACTCCAAAGTTCATACTTCTTAAATTTAACTACAAGCTTGTGGACTATAGTAGTAAGAGAGTTGTGGCCCATATCCCCCTCCTTACACAGCTCATCAACCCACAAAGACCACTGCATCCATAAGGACACACCTGGAGTCACTGTCCATGGAGGTTATATAGAAGATGATTTGGTTTTTATTTAAGAAGCCCTTATAGCACTATAAGATAAGCACTGGACTATTAGCGGTTAGATTGGCAGCTTAAGCCCACTAGCCACTCAGTAGGAGAAAGATGAGGCTGTCTGCTCCTGTAAACATTTACAATTTCAGAATCCCTGTACAGAGTCCCTATGAGTGTGAATCTACTCAATGGCAGTAGATTTGGTTTAGTTTTGGTCTTTCTTTTTTCTTGAAAGTTAATTCCGACCCACTTACCAATGCTAGTCCTGTCTTCTTCCCTCTGCCCCTTTTTATTTGTGCCCTGGGACTCTTTCCAATGATCAAATAGCATTTTTATCTCTTTTTTATTTATTGGGTTTTTTTTTTTTTTGAGGAGAGAAAGTTTATTATTCTAGCAAGATAAAGGAACAAAGAGGGACATCCTCAGATTCTGCTCATTTTAGTACATGAGGCATCACTCTTTCACCAGGTACAAATGAGGAAATCATATTTATTCAAAATTGTTTTTATTGTGAATTGAATGAAGGTTTATAGACAAGATCATCAGCTTTATATCCAACAAATCATGCACTCTATTTCGTCTCAATGATTGCACTCACCTCCATGCGACAACAGTTATCCTAATCCTTCCCTATGGTTCCTGTTTCCACCCCCTACCTTTCCATCCCTTCTCAACTTGGTCCTTAGGAAAAATGTTTCCCTTTTGATTTTGAATGATTAACCATTTATTTCATGGTGAACATACATTACTAATGTTGTTGTCTACCCCCATATCTAAAAACCTATCTACTGCTTGACTGAAAATTGAGCCACGAGGGTGAGTTCGTTTCTAGACCTGAAGGGTGGTCAAGGGTCATAGTCTCAGGTTCCTTCAGTCTCTTTCTGACCAGTAAACTGGTCTTTTTGTTATTATTAAATATTTTTTTGTTTTGTTTCACATTTTCTCCCACTCTATCCATGACCTTCTAATGTGATCCCTTTCAGAACCATTGGTAGTGGTCGCCAGGTACCAACTAGCCAACTTATGGAGACTGATGTTCACATGTTCCATTAGTCCATTGGAACTATTAGGTTCCAAGCCTCTTCAATTCTTAAAGTCTTCTTTCGTCCACTCATGGAGACATCAATAGCTGCACCTTAGATTGCCTCTATGAACTTTCAAGATACCAGACACTACTCATCCAAGTAGG
Organism: Chrysochloris asiatica; assembly: GCF_000296735.1. Lineage (NCBI taxonomy): Eukaryota > Metazoa > Chordata > Mammalia > Afrosoricida > Chrysochloridae > Chrysochloris > Chrysochloris asiatica. The sequence goes on from NW_006408576.1 coordinate 3,248,483, forward strand.
CTGTAGAATATTGTCTTTGTGGACTATGGTATGCCAATTGATCATAGTATCCTCTGAGGCTATGGTCCTGAGCCTCCAGCCCCATAAATTCATTGCTTTTAAATGTTTGATAATATCTAGAAAGTTTTCATCATTTTGCCCACTGTACGTTCCACGACTTTCATAGTTGTGTTTACAATAAAGGTAAATACTCATGTACAAATATCCTATTCCAAACATATACACTTGTGGGATATATAAATATATATAAGGAGCTTTGATTACAAGTTGGGCTGTTAGCCTCAAGGTCAGCAGTTTGAAACTATCAGCTGTTCTGCAGAGAAAGCTGAGGTTTTCTGCTCCTGTAAAGGTTTACAGCCTTGGAAACCCTACACAGGGTCACTATGAGTCCGAGCCAACTCCACAACACATAACCACCAACTCTTCCACCCTTATCCATTCAGCTTATGTCTCAATCCATGTACCTGTGCACAGAATACTGTCACTACAAGATGGCATATATATCACTGTTTACCATACCTCACTCACTTAACTTACTCATTCTCTGCCACCATCCCTCTTCTTGTATATTGCCCTCCCTGCCACCCAAACTAACTTGTGACTACCCTCTTGCCAGTGAATTACTCTCCCCTCCCTTCCACCACTTGTAATCATCAAGTAATGTTTCTGTTAGTATGAAAACCTTTTCTTACATTTTGACCAATATTGTAAAAACTCAAATAACTATTTTGATAAGATCATATTAAAAATATATTATTTTTCTCAAGTA
>NW_006408576.1:3249572-3256474 GCF_000296735.1 Chrysochloris asiatica
AGAAAGAGACCCAAGTCTGACAGAGAGTCATTACATTATTCCACTTGTCAAGTGATGTCTAATAGTGATGAATCACTGTGGGTTTAAATCATTCCTCTGGCCTCTGAATAGAACAGCTTAGAGGTTATCTTGGAGCAGTCAGAGCAGAGGACTGAAGCTACAACTGCATCAGAATGAATTTGCATGTCTAACCCACTTCACGTGCAACTTGCTGAGGTATAATGAGGGTCTACCAAGGGAGAAGCAATAGATTCCTGAACCTTTGATGAGAAGATATGACTAAATTCAGTCTCCTTGCTTCCCTGTCTACATTTCTGTTGCTCTAGAATTAAGTGACTTCATGTTTTCTACTATAAATATCTTCCCCCTAGGTTTCAATTTCTAATCATTTTTGTCTGAACCATTTTTATATACCTACTGGGGGGGAGGGGGAATTACCTCTATAGAGGTTTATATACTTTTCGCACTGACCAGAGAAAAATAGTCTTGGAAATTCAGTCATTGCTTTAGTTATAAATCTGTCATTTGTACTATATCCATAAACTATCCTCCTTTTCACAAGCTGGTTATTTTATTGGGAGAACTCCCCTTAGTGAGATGAACACATTGTAAGAGAGGTAATCAAAAGAACATCCTAAAGTCCTTATTTTAAGGTATCTTTAATCACTGAATCTCTTGATTAATTTCATTAGACTAATTTTTTCTCCCACATGAAGAATGCTTTTTCAAAAGTAAGTCATAAGTACATATTTCAAATACTATTACATTAAACTATAAAAATACTATTATGTTAAAGTAAAAGCTGCCCCCTCTTCAGAAATTATACATTATTAATGTACACCATCATGCAAAGGAACTCACTAGATGTTTCGAATGTTATTTAATTGGGTCCTACTTAAAGACTCCTGGTGTGATGCTGTAGGATCAGCACAGGACAGTTAACCACAAAGTCGGCTATTCAAACCCACCTTGGAAACCCTATACAGTGTCACTATGAGTCAGAACCAGCTCAACAGTACTTGACAAAAACAACAACTTAGGTAAATAACTACAATAAAGATATTCAACATATAAATCTAGTTTTCTCTGGCATTAAAAATCAAAATAATCTATATTCTACAGATTTATGAATTCTTATGCTGTAAAAATTTCATTTAAAAACTCAAGTTAATACTTGTTTTCTTACAATGTTTCAAGTTAATTTGAATTAAATTATAGTTAATTTATCTTTTGAATAGTTAAAGGTATGTAAAACTCACTGGTTCATTACTTGTCTGAGACTGTATTATACTATGGTGGTTTGTGTGTTGCTCTGATGTTGAAAGTTATGCCATTATTTTAAAACCAGCAGGATTCCTGTTGTGGTCCTATAGGATAAGCACTGGACTGAAAAGTTATTTGAACTACAAGGCCATCAGTTCAAACTCACCAGATGCTCATTGGAAACCGTATACAGGGTAGCTATGAATTGTAACTAACTCGACAGCACTTACCAACAAAACAGGGTCACCCATAATGGACAGGTTTCAGCAGAGCTTCCAGACAAACACAGACTACTTCTGAATGTTAAGTCAATGACAACCTTATGAATATCTGTGGAACATTGTCAGATATAGTGCTGGAAGTTAACCCCTCTGGTTGGAAGGCATGCAAAGTATAACTGGGTAGGGGCTGCCTATTCAAAGTAGAGTTAACCATAATGACTTGAATGGATTAAAGCTTTCAGGACCTTCATTTGCTGATGGGGAAAAACTCAAAATGAGACACAGCTACCAACATCCGTTAATAATTGGAATGTGGAATATATGAAGTAAAAACCCAGGAAAATTGGAAGTTGTCAAAAATGAAATGGGATACATAAAGATTGATATACTAGGCATTAGTGAGCTGAAATAGACTGATATTGGCCATTTTGAATCTGACAACCATATGGTTTATTATTCTGAGAATGACAAATTCAAGAGGAATGGTGTCACATTCACTGTCAAATGATCATTTCTTAATCTATCTTGAAGTACAATGTTGTCTGTATAGGGTAATAGCCACATGACTACAAAGAAGACTGGAGTCCTGGTGTGGCACTGTATGCTAAAGCATTGAACCACAAGGTCAGTTTGAACACAAAATCAGTGGGTCAAACTCACCACCACTCCTTAGAAACCCTATACAGGGTCACTATGAGTCAGGACTGACTCGATGTCATTTAACAGCAACAACACAAAGAAGTCTAATTAATACCACTGTCATTCAAATCTATGCACCAATCACAAAAGCCAGTGATGATGAAATTGAAGAACACTATCAAATTCTTCAAGAAGCTCTGGCAGCATAGTGGTTATGAACTGTGTTGTTGATAACCTCAAGGTCAGCAGTTCAAAATTACCAGCTGTTCTGTGGGAGAAAGAGGAGATTTTGCTCCTGTAAAAATGTACAACCTCTGAAACCCTGTACAGAGCCACTATGAGTTGGAACCAACTCCACAGCACACCACCATCAAATTCTTCAGTCTGAAATTGGTCAGATATGCACTCAAGCATTGATAATTACTGGTGATTAGAATATGAAAGCTGGAAATAAGCAGGAAGTATCCATAAATGAAAAATATGGCCTTGGTGATATAAATAATGCTAAAGATCACATGATATAATTTTGCAAGACCAATCAGTTCCCCATTGCAAATACCTTTTTAAACAGCATAAAAGATGACAGTATATATAGACTTCACCAGAAAGAATACACAGAAATCAAACTGACTACAGCTGAGGGAAGTGACGGTAGAAAAAGCTCAATACTGTCAGCCAAAATAAAACCAGAGACAAACTATGGAGCAGACCACCGATTGCTCATATGCAAGTTCAGGCTACAGCTGAGGAAAACTAAAACAAATCTATGAAAGCTATACTGTGACCTTGAATATAACCCACCAGAATTTAGAGACTATCTCAAGAATACATTTAATGCATTAGGCACTAGTAACTGAAGACCTGAAGAGTTGTGGGGTGACATCAAGAACATCTTACATGAAGAAAGCAACGGGTCATTTAAAAGACAGGAATGGAGAAAAAAAAAAAAAAAAAGGCCAAAATGGATGTCATAATAGACTTTGAAATTTGCTGTTGATTGCAGAGACATTAAAACAACTCAAAGAAATGAGGAAGTGTAAATGCTCAACAGTATATTACAAAGGGCAGCTCAAGAAGACAAAAACATGCATTATAATAAAAAGTGTAAAGACCTGGAGTTCGAAAACCAAAAAGGAAGAATACACTTAGCATTTCTCAAACTGAAAGAACTGAAAAAAAATCAGTAATCGGGTTGCAATATTGAAGGATTTTACTGAATGATGAAGAAAGCATCAAAAGAAAATGGAAGGAATACACAGAGTCACTGTACAAAAAGAACTGCTAGATGTTCAACTATTTCAAGAGGCAGCATGTGATCAGGAATCAATGAAGGCATTGACAAAGAACAAGGTTCCAGGAATTGATGGAATACAAATTGAAATCTTTCAACAAACTGATGCATCACTGGAGGCACTCACTCATCTATGCCAAGAAACTTTTAAGACAGCTGTCTGGCCAACCAATTAAAAGAGATTAATATCTGTGCCCATTCCAAAGAGACAGAGCCAAAAGAATGTGGAAATCATAAAACAATATAATTAACTCACATGCAAGAAAAATTTTGCTGAAGATAATTCATCAGTATAGCAACAGACAACTGCCAGAAATTCAGTAGAGGACATGGAACAAGGATTATTATTGCTGACATCACATGGATATTGACTGAAAGCAGAGAACACCAGAAAGATGGTTACTTGTACTTTATTGACTTTGCAAAGACTTTCAACTGTGTGGATCATGACAAACTATGGATAACTCGGAGGAAAATGGATGATCCAGAACACTTGATTGTGCCCATGAATAACCTATACATAGACCAAAAGGCAGTTGTTAGATTAGAATAAGGGGATATTCAATGGTTTAACATCGGTACCATGTACTGCCAGAAGAACAAACAAACTGTATCTTGGAAAAAGTACAGTCAGAATACTCCTTAGAAGCAAGAATAATGAGACTTTGTTTTTCATACTTGGGACACGTTATTAGCAGAGACCAATCCCTCTCTGTAACCCTCACTGAAATAGAGCAGGAGAAAGACATCATGTTGGTAAAGTGGATGGTCAGTGAAAAGGAGGAAGACTCTCCAAGGAAATGGATTGACACAGTGGTAGCAGCAATGGGCTGAAATGTACCAACGAGGAGAATGGTGCAACACTGGACAATGCTTCATTCTGTTGCGCATAGGTTCGTTATGAGTCCAATTCAATTTAATGGCACCTAATAACAACAAAACCTAATGTTTCCAAATACAGGGGTGGGAAGCCCATACATCTTTGTTGTACTGTGAATTATGGTTATTCTACCATGGTACTTATAAACCCCATGTAATGATTGGGTTGTTGGTGGTGGTGTTAGGTGCCATCAAGTCAGTATCGACTCATAGCAACCCTATGCACAATGGAATAAAACACTGCCTGGTCCTGGGCCAACCTCACAACTGTTGCCATGCTTGAACTCATTGATGCTGTCACTTTGCCAATCCATCTAACTGGGGGTCTTCTTTTTTTTCTCTGATCCTCCACCTTACCAAACATGATATCCTTCTCCAGCGACTGATCCCTCCTGACAATATGTCTGAACTATAAGAGACAAAATTTGGCCATCCTGGCCTCCAAGGAGTTCTCTGGCTGCACTTCTTCCAACACAAATCTATTGGTTCTTTTGGCAGCCCATGGCACTTTCAAGATTCTCCTCCAACACCATAACTCAAAAGCATCAATTCTTCTACAGTCTTCTTTATTCACTGTCCAGCTTTCACATGCATATGAGGTTATTGAAAATACCATGGCTTGGGTCAGGCACACCTTAGTCCTCAAGCTGACATATTTGCTCTTTAACACTTAAAAAGGTCTTGTGCAGCAGATTTGCCTAATGCAATACATCGTTTGATCTCTTGACTGCTGCTTCCATGAGTGTTGATAGTTGATCCAAGAAGAATGAAGTCCTTGACAACTTCAATCTTTTCTCCATTGATAAGAATGTTGTTTATTGGTCCAGTGGTGAGGACTTTTGTTTTCTTTACATTGAGATGCAATCCATACTGAAAGCTGTGGTCTTTGAACTTCATCAGTAAGTATTTTAAATTCTCATTCCATGTCTTCTTCTGAATGCGATTTGAAGCTCTGGAAGTTCTCTGTCAGTATATGCTAGCAGCTGTTTCTGTATTACCTTTAGTAAAATTTTACCATCATGGGATATCAAAGATATTGTCTAATGATTTCCACATTACTTTAGGTCACCTCTCTTTGGAATGGGCACAAATACAGATGTCTTCCAATCAGTTGGTCAGATAATTGTCTTCCAAATTTCATGGCTTAGATGCGTGAGTGCCTCCAGTACTGCCTCATTTTCTTGAAAGATTTCAACTTTTATTACAATTCCTGGTGCCTTGTTCTTTGCCAATTCCTTCAATGAACCTTGGACTTCTTCCTTCAGTATCATTGGCTCTTAATCATATGTTACCTCTTGAAATGGTTGAACATCAACCATTTCCTTTTGGTACCATGACTCTGTGTATTCCTTCAATCTTTTTTGGATTCTTTCTGCATCATAAATTGTAAGAGATTGTAATGCAGGGATTGGTTAGTTTTCTCATCCTGCTAGGTATAAAAAGAGCCATCTCAGAAACAGGAACAGACAATCCTAGTATTGTTAAGAAAGAAAAACTGTGAGTAGAACAGGAGATCCCTACCTGTATAAGTGTCAGCAGCAGAGGCAGGGAAAGAGGTGGTGGCATGGAGAGACAAAGAAGCTGCAATTTTCCTGGCCCATGGACTGGGTAAAATTGGCTTGTTCTGTGTGCCTTTTGTACATTAACATACTGGCTAAAGGACCTTTGTAACACTTGTCTGAGTAGAGCAGAGGCTGAGGGGCCACGTGGCTGAAAGGCCCAAGACAAGAATGAGGCACGCCTGTAGTACAGCAGAGAAGAGATATTCCTGCCTGGAGGACAGCTGATCCTGAATTATTTAGGTTCCTGAATGCCCTGTTTACTTCCTTAATAAACATTATAATCATGAGAATTATCTATGAGTTCTGAGTGGCCATGTCAAAGGATCAAACCTAGGAGAGAAGTAAGGATGCTGGAAAGAATGGTTGGTGTCAGAATAGGGTAATGGAGGTTGTAGTGTGGAGGTATGTCTAACTTCTGCTTAATAGCAATAGGCATTGTGCTGATTTTGAGTTTGGTTTTCCTTCATGGAGCTAGAGGAAGACAGACATAGCCTTCATGCTGTTTTTCCAAAGTTCAATATATTTGGTGTGGTACCATGGGACTACATGATGGTGGTGGTGGCTTCCTTCAAGTGGTGGTGGTGGCTTCTTTCAAAGGAGTCCCTATCTCATGGCAAAACCTGTGGATAACATGATGGGATCATTGTGATCCTTAGGGTTTAGGTTAATCTGGAGCTATGCTGAGACCTGTACCAAATCACAGCAACACACAAAAGTCCACTGACAGACAAATGGTAGCTGAGCTTGAGGTGCAATGGATAGGAGTCGAAATCCATCTCATACATTGTTGTTATTGTTGTTAAGTGCTATCAGTCAGTTCTGACTCATAGCTACCCTGTTACAGTTTCCAAGGAGCAGCTGGTGAGTTTAAACCACATGGAAGGTGAAAATTCTACCGCAGAACCACCAATGTCATCATATGGTGGTGAGATATATACATTTTAGTGACACAAGATTGACTAACCTTTTTCTTTTCCTTACAAAGACTTCCTTCCTTCCTTCCTTCCTTCCTTCCTTCCTTCCTTCCTTCCTTCCTTCCTTCCTTCC
>NW_006408576.1:3256608-3267979 GCF_000296735.1 Chrysochloris asiatica
GTAAATCTTTACAGGAGCAGAAAGCCTCATCTTTCTCCTGTGGAACAGCTGGTAGTTTTTAACTGCTGACCTTGAGGTTAGCAGCCCAACTTGTGGCCACTATGCTACCAGAGTTAGGTTTTGTTGTCATTGTTAAGTGCTTTCTAGTCAGTTGCAACCTTGTATAGGGTTTCCAAGGAACGGCTGGTGAGATTGAACTGCCAACCTTGGTGTTCAAATGACTTTGCAGTCCAAAGGTAGGTGGAGGAAACATCTAAATCTTCCTATATACCAAATAACACCAATTTTCATCAAAACTGCTTACACTCACTGCCATTGCTCCTGCACCCATCTGCCTAATAGACAAAACAAACAAAACCATGCTACAGACATTTCTGTAGGGAATCCTTCTGCTAATGCCCATTGTGCCTGACTTCTGTTCCACTTAATGATTAGAAAAATAAGCTAGGATCACAATACTCCCAATCATGCTGGAAAAGACAGGCTGGAAAACATCAGTTTCCTTTCTTTTGGTTTTATTTTAATACTGCTTCATTTTTCTTAAGGTTTATGTTTTACTTTTTTAAAAAAACTTGACTCATCCATGCTCTCTAATTTACAAATATCCAGTGGGAAGGAGGTTTTTAATCTAAGAAATCCAACTCAACTGATGTCATTGTTATAATTAAGTGCTGTCGAGTCAATTCCGATTGATATCAACCAGTAATAGGGTTTCCGAGGCTTCAAATCTTCATAGCAGTAGAAAGCATCATTTTTCTCCCATGGAGCAGCTGGCAGCCTTGAACTGGGGACCTTGTGGTTCACAGTCCAGTGCTTATCATATGGTGAAAGAAAAACAATGCCTTATCCTATAGAGTGCTGCTCTCTACACTCACTACCTCTTGCCTTCTCTGTTAAGTGTGAAAAGTGATGGATTTATGCTGCAGAAAGCCATGCATGAATCTATAAGTAGCTCCTTATCAGCATTTCCCAGGGGCCACAGTGGTTTCTGCCTGTCCTATGATGGTCTCCAATTCTACACAGCTCACTGATTATTTCTTAGGAAAAACCCACCTCTAGGCAAACCACTCAGAAGAGCTGTGGACATTGTAGTAGTAACAGTGCCAAAGAGAAACTAGCCTTCTATGATTATGAATTGATTCAAGGAAATTTTCTCCAAAAGCAGTTCTGTGATTAGTCATGTAGGGAATAAATTCCATTAACTCGAAGGCTGAGGAAGCTTAAGCATTTGAGGTGGTCTTTTATCTCTCCCTAGCTTTTAGACAGACCGGGTTTGAGGTTTTAAAACATTTAGTAAAGTAATTTGTGGTCAGTAACTTGGGAAACACAAAGAAACATATTCCAAATTTTTGAACTGCAGGGCTTACAGCTCAAACTCACCAGCTGCTCCTCAGAAACCCTATACAGGGTCCCCATGAGTCAAAACCTACTTGATGGTGTTTAACAACAACACTTGAGAGACTCAAAGAAATATATTCCAAATTTTTATTTCTGATAAGATAAAATAGATTAACTCAGAGAGTTAAGCTCTCATGTCAGCAGCAAGTGGATCTGAACAATGAAAGGCAAAGTCACCAAAAGAGAAGGACTCCTAGGTCCTAAAACATGAATGCAAGTCTATCAGATATGCTAACATATCCACAGTAGGAAAACAACGATGTGAAAAGGTAAATAAAAGTCAATGTAAACAAAAAGCAAAGTTGAGACAATTGTAGGTAGCTTTATTCTTATCCTTGATCTGATCTGAGGAAAGAAAAGAATTAACTTCAAGTATTCTTTAATGCTCTTGTTAAGTGCTTCAAAATGAGTTCCAAGAAAAAGCTGGTAGCTTTGAGCTGCTATGGTTAGCAATCCAGTGCTTATTCTATTGTTCCACATCAGGTATCAATAATGCGGAGTTAAATGCAGAGTTGTATCTCTTATGGTCAAAAGACCTGAATATTTCACACATACACACTACTAATGTAAGATGATTGCAGTCGATTTCTAATGGAAATCAATATATGAGTTATTTAATTTTGCATATTCTGATTCCATGTTCAAAAATAGAAGCTTGTACTTGTTTCTAATCATTTTCTTATTTTTAAGAAGCTATTTGTTTATTCCCCCCACAGATTACAAATGTAACTTCTTAAGAGATAAGTACTGTGTTAGACAATGACTAGTCACTGGACGCATGTCACTTCCATACTAGAGGAAACAACAGGGAAAATAAATAAATAAAAAATAAAAGAATGACCTATTGTGAACAGTACTAAAATGAAATTTAAAAAGATCAGAGGAGGTGTCTCTAAATAATTCAACCTATAAAGAACTCTCTGAGGAGACCCTACTTAAAGCCAGGTTTTAAAAGAAGTGTCAGGGGCATAGAGTGGTTTATTCCAGAGAGAATATATAGGAAATTGAAAGGCCCTGAATTGCAAAACAACATGGCCTCTTTTGGGAAGGGCATCCAGGATCTAAGGACCATATGCCTAGGTTTGCCCAAGACAATCTCAGTAAGGTATATTGTCCTGAAATTATTTTGAATAATACCTACTTTCACTCTCAAAAGTGCCCTCAATAAGACAATATATTTTATGTATGATCATTGTCAATATGGCTGAAAGGCAATAAGTGGCACAAAATAAAGTACAAATGATAGGGAAACAGCTAAGAAAAGCCAAGATAAGCAATACATTCAGTGAGAAACATTTGAAGTAAGATACACTCCTTAAAAAGAAAAAAAAAAGTATTATTATTTGGATTACGTGGGTGGGCATTGCTTGACTTTCATGCATTCAACTTTTAACCAACCACAATTTCATTATTGTAAGTTAACACTTTTAAGCCACCTCTCAAATCTAGCTAAAAGTTTAAATTAGCTGGGAGCAGTAACTATCAGGTTCAAGACGCTGGAGAGTCACTGCCAGATAAAGAACAGAACATGTACAACCAAGATGACACAAACAACTTCTAAGTGAAGAGAAAATCAAGTAGATTCCAAGAAAAAAGTAGTAACTGTAGCCCTAAAACTAGACTAAGCCTTGCTCCTAGACTTAGCCTAACCTCTACTCCTGAAATCACGCCTAGTCCTATCCATAACCATAACAGTAAATGAAGTGCGAATCCTTACTTACTCACCTTACTCACACCCTCCAAAAATATATGAAATTCTTCACTACAGATTAATATGCCTATTGAGTAATCCTGAAGGCCTGTCTATGAGGATGCAGCTCCATTCAAGACAGAACTAGAAAGACCCCAGCCCTAGCTGCTCCATGGTGAGCCCACTAGAACCTGTTTACAGAGTGGAGAATGAGAACTACAAAGATTCAGTCACCAGCAGGCTATGGAGTATGCCTCTGAAATAGAAGTCATAGATATGCCTGCCACTATCAAGCAGAGGTAAATAACTATGATGAAAACAAAAATGACCTTGGAATCTCTGCCATAGCTCTCTGTGGTTATTAGGCTACAGATGATGATAAAATTTGACTTGTTCCTGATGACATAATCAAACACACTGAAATGACTATGGTTAATGGGGTGCTGTGTGTAAAGATAAACGCAGCCTCTTCATACTCATCTATGTAGAACTGTTGTGAGGATCATGTTGCATTTATGCCTTAATGCCAGAGTTTGCAAACCTTGATTGCTACACTATAAATAATGCCTTTTGTTAAAAGGAATACCTTTTATAAAGCAGTACTTGTATATATGTATGGCACCTAATGTTAAAACCCAACAATATATATTTATATACACACACACATAGTTTTTCTATTTACCTATAAAAATGTTACTATAGCATGCTTACAGAAATACTTCATTTGTTGTGAAGTCCCATACAGTTGGTTCTGACTCATATCGACCCTGAATAGGGTTTCCAAAGAGCAGCTGGTGGATTTGATCTGCTGAACTTGTGATTTGCACTGTGTAAAACTATGTTAATATTTTTGATGATGCTTTTCCAAAGGTTGTTGTTATTGCTGTCAGGTGCAACCCATACTAAAGACTATGGTCTTTGATCTTCATCAGTAAATATTTTAAGTCCTAGAGTCAGTACTGACTTATAGTGACCTTAGGCACAACAGAATGAAACACTGCTCAGTCCTGAGACAACCTCACAATTGTTGCTATGCTTGAGCCCATTGCTGCTGCCACTGTGCCATTCCATTTCATTGGGGGGGTCTTCCTCTTTATCGCTGACCCTCCACTTTACCAAGCATGATGGTCTTCTCCAGGGACTAGTCCCTCCTGATAATATGTCCGAAGTATAAGAGACAAAGTCTGGCCATCCTGGTTTGCAAGGAACACTCTAGCTGTACTTCTTTCAACACAGATCTATTTGTTCTCTTTGGAAGCTCATAGTACTTTCAATAGTCTCCTCCAACACTACAACGCAAATGCATCAATTCTTCTACAGTCTTCGTATTCACTGTCCAACTTTCTCATGCATATGAGGTTGTTGAAAACACCATGGCTTGGGTCAGGCGCACCTTAGTCCTCAAACTGAAATCTTTGCTCTTCAACACTTTAAAAAGTCTTGTGCAGCAGATTTTCCCAATGCAATACATTATTTGATCTCTTCACTGCTGCTTCCATGAGTGTTGATGATTGATCCAAGCAAAATGAAGACTTTGACAACATCAATCTTTTCTCCATTTATATGGATGTTGTTTATTGGTCCAGTGGTGAGGATTTTTGTTTTCTTTACACTGAGGTGCAACCCATACCAAAGGCTACGGTCTTTGATATTCATCAGTAAATATTTTAAGTCCTCTTCACTTTCAGCAAGCAAGGTTGTATTTAATGAGTCTTCCTCCAATCCTGATGCCACGTTTTTCTTCATAGAAGCCAGCTTCTCAGATTATTTGCTCAGCATACAGATTAAGTAAGTATGTTGAATGAATACAACGCTGTCACACACCTTTCTTAATTTTAAACCATTCAGTGTTCCCATGTTCTGTTCAAACAACTGCCTCTTGGTCCATGTACAGGTTCCTCATGAGTACAATTAAGTGTTCTGGAACACTCATACTTCATAATGTTGTTCATAGTTTATCATGATCCACACAATCAAAAGCCTTTGCGTAGTCATAAAGCACAGGTAAACATCTTTCTGGCATTCTTTGCTTTCAACCAAGATCCATCTGACATCAGCAATGATACCCCTCATTCTTCATCCTCGTCTGAATCTGACTTGAACCTTGGGCAGTTCTCTGTCATTGTACTGTTGCAGCTGTTTTTTAATGATTTTACTTGTGTCCAATATTAATGATATTGTTTGATGGTTTCTGCATTCTGTTGGGCCACCTCTCTTTGGAATGTTCACAAACATGGATCTCTTCCAATCAGTTGACCCTGTCATCCAGATTTTTTGTCATAGATGAGTGAGTGTCTCCAGTGCCACATCTGTTTGTTTAAATATTTCTATTTGTATTCTATCTGTTCCTGAAGCCTTGTTCTTTGCCAATGTCTTCAGTGCACCTTGGACTTCTTAAGTATCACTGGCTCTTGGTCATTTTCTACCCACTCAGCTAGGAATTTACACTGAGACAAAATTCCTAAACATTAAAGCTTATATACCCACAAGAAATACAAGCCATAACACGAGTAGATATATGCACACCAATGTTCATAGCAGCACCACTATTTACAACAGCAAAAAGATGGAGACGGACAAAGTGCCCATCAACTGAAGAATGTATAAACAATCTGTGGTACATACATACAATGGAATATTATGCTACCTTGAAGAATAACAAGGAAGCTGCAAGCCACCGCATAACACGAATAAACCTTGAGGACATCATGTTGAGTGAAATTAGTCAGTCACAAAAGGAGAAATACTGCATAGGACCACGGTTGTAAAAGATTAAGAAAAAGAACCCATACTAAAGGGGAGGAGGGGATTCCTTGCTGGTTGCTGGGAAGTGAGGGGTGGGGTGAGAGGAGGGAGGGGAAGGTGGAACACAGGGCAAGGAATAGACACAGGATAGTTTGGGTGCTGGGGAGGGAGGCAATATATAAGAAGGGGGAGAGGGATGGAAGAACAAAGCAGATGGGAGAACAATTAGGCAAGTTTGCATGGGCTAAGTGGGACAGAGGTAAAGAATGTTGCATGCACAACCTTGGAACAACAGGGCTCTGGGATACAGGGATTGAGACATAACTACAATACGGGAAAGGGGGAAAATAATGTTAAGATGCTTGGCTATCTTTTGAATCTTGGTTTCCCTTGCATACCATCATAAAATAGACACTGGAGAGGGAGCGAAAGGAATAGCCAGAAATATCACCATAAAAAGCTGGTAAGTCTGTCTCCTGCCTATAACTGATTGGAATACTAAAAGGAGGCTACAACGTGTCCATTGAAGGAGGCTTCCTGTGGAGCCTCTGCATTACATAAGACTATATGTGGAATTCTGAACACCATTCAGAATCTTCAGAGGTAGGAAATTTCCTCTTGAAAGGACAGTCAGACCAGCCTGGAGCATCTAGAAGAACAAAGATACTTCTTGAAAGAAAGACCGACAGGAATAATACAAAACAATATAAGCAGACCGACTGATTACTACAACAATAAGCAAGTTGCTCGCCCAGGAGACATCAAGGCAAGTGGCCGGGTCCCCTCAGAGCAAACCCCCTTCCAAGACCAAGACTCAATGGGAATACATGCTCTGATTGGTGACCACTTTCGTCACCGATAAGGGGAAGTGAGGGAGAAACAGCAATGAAGCTGTGAGCTAAGCCCTACAATGTTGAGTAGACTCCTGTGAACCGGATGGAGACCTGGTTGGCCAGCAGTGTGGCAACACCTGGGGACTCTTTGGCCCGGAGTCAGTGACATAGCCACAGAGGACTAGAGTGGAGAGTAAAGCACCCAGCTGATAAGAAGTCAATGTTCCAATATGATAGCAAATAAATGGAAAGAGCCCAATGTCATACATCAGAAGAATAATTAATTATTAATATTTACTATTTATGATCAAATATATTTAAGTGACTATTAGAATATAGTCACTAAAATATATTTGATCCTAAAGTAATCATACTTTAGATGGGTCAACTGATAAAAAAGACTACACAAAAGGGCATTTATGGTTTAATTTTAATTTCAGTTAAATAAAATTATATCCAAATTTTAAAATGTCATTCGTACACATGAAAATAAAATATTAAGGTAAATTTAGGTCATAGAAATGTGTACTTTAATTTAATTTGCCCCATAGTTATTGTGTTTTATGAATTCACTTGTTTAATGATTTGAAATATAATAAAGTCTAGCAAGATTAAGATTGAGCATAGCAATCGGTACAGCACTTTTATATGCTATAATGGGTGTTTCTAATCATAAAACCTCAACTCATACCATCTTTATCTGACATTATTTTCATCTGACACTGATGAAAATTACATGCCACACTATAAATTAACTTACAAAACTCATAACCTTTCAAGGAAATGTTGTGAGTGAAGATTCTCTAAAGCCACCTGAGGCTACTTTCCTGATACAAATTCAGAAAGGAAGCATCCCTTATATTTAAATATTCACTGCCAAATGCAGGGATAAAATTGAACACGTTTGGTAGGCACTTGTGGATTCTTCCAAGTAATGATAGTAATAACTACTTGTGTGTTTATCCACAGGATGCATTCAGATACTAAATCTGCACTGGCAATCACGGAGGGAGAGAAAAATATGGCTTCTCAACTGGGATGTGGAAAGTGTCAGGAAATGAAGACCTCACAGCTCAGCATTTCAACTCAGGGGATAAGCAAGGTGGGTTTACACCTGGCCTTATTTAAGTATACAGAACATCAGTTATTTCTATTTAAAGCCAGAAAAGTCATTAAAAAACATGTATGTGTGTGGGGATGAGGAAATGTATGTTGGTGTTGTTAAATGCTGCCTTGTCTATTTCGACTCACAGCATTCCTGTATAGGATTTCTGAGGAGTGGCTGATGGGTTTGAGGTACTGACCTTGTGGTGCCTTTTCTACTGGACTCCATTGTTAAATGCCATCAAATTAGTTCAGATTATAACTACCTTATATACAGAACAAAGCACTATCTATATAAATGTCATTCTCAAAATCAATGCTACGCTTGAGCTCTTTGTTTTAAGCACTCTCAAATTTTTGAGGGTCTTTCTCCTTTTCAATACCCTCTACCTTACCAAATACTTGAGATGAAGTCTCACCATCCTTGCTTCTCAGGAATGTTATCATTCTTCCAAGACAGATTTGTTTGTTCTGCCACTTCATGATATATTTAATATTCTTCACCAACACCATAATTCAAAATCATAAATTTTTCCTCAGTCTTCTTTACTCATCATCCAACTTTTTCATCTATAAGAACAACTGAAAATACCCTGGTTTTGATCAGGCACACCTTTGTCCTCAAAGTAACAATTTTGCTTTTTAACACTTTAAAGAAGTCTTTTGCAGCACATTTGTCAATTGCAACACATTGTTTGATTTTTTTTTTTTTTTTTTTTGCCTGCTAATTCCATGGATGTTGGTTGTGGGTCCTAGTAAAATGAAATCCTTCACAACTTCAATATCAACTTGTGAAGAATTCTGTTTTCTTTATGTTGAGGCATAACCCATACTGAAGATTGTAGTCTTTGATCTTCATCAGTAAGTGCTTCAAGTCCTCTTCACTTTCAACAAGCAAGGTTGTGTCTTGCATATCACAAGTTATTAAGGAGGTTTCCTCTAACTCTGATTCTGACTTCTTCGTATTGTTCTATCTTGAATAATTTACTCAGCATACAGACTTAATAAGT
Organism: Chrysochloris asiatica; assembly: GCF_000296735.1. Lineage (NCBI taxonomy): Eukaryota > Metazoa > Chordata > Mammalia > Afrosoricida > Chrysochloridae > Chrysochloris > Chrysochloris asiatica. The sequence goes on from NW_006408576.1 coordinate 3,265,389, forward strand.
ATGGTGAAAGGATACAACCCTGGCACATACCTTTCTTGAACTGAAAATACATTATCCCATTGTTGGGGAGTGCAGTGGCTCCATATGATAAATACTTCACTGTGAACCAGGTCAGCAGTTCGAACCCACCAGCTGCTGTACAGGAGAAAGTTGAGACTTTCTGTTCCTGCAAAGATTTAGAGCCTCTGAAACCCTTTAGTGGGTCACTATATGTTGTAATCAACTTGATGACACTTAACAGCAACAATCCCCTTTTTTCTGTTCAAATGACTGCCTCTTGATCTATGTACATGTTCCAAAAGAACACAATTAAATGTTGTGGCATTTCCATTCTTCAAAATGTTATCTGCAATCCACACAGCCAAATGTCTTTGCATAGTCAATAAAACACAAATAAGTCTTTCTGGTATTCTCTGTTTTCAGTCAAGATCCATCTAATATTAGCAATGACATCCTTCATCCCATGTCCTTTTCTGAATTAGTTTGAATTTCTGGTGTTCCCATTTGATGTACTGCAGCAACCATTTTTTAATTATCTTCAGCAAAATGTTACCTGCATGTGATAATAATATTGTTCAATAATATCCACTTTCTGTGTGTCCCCTTTCTTTGGAATGGACACTGTCTTAGTTATCTAATGTTACTATAACAGAAATATCACAAATTGATGGCTTTAACAATCAGAAATTTATTCTCTCACAGTTTAGAAGGCTAATAGCCCAAATTCAAAGTGCTGGCTTTTGGGGAAGGTTTCTCTTTGTTAGCTCTGGAAAAGGTCTTTGTCTTCTTTCAGTATTAGTTTTCCTTGCAACTCTCCATAAATCTTGGCATCAGTCTTCCCTAGATCTAAGAGCTTAACAGTGAAGGCAGCCTAGAAGCAAAGGATGCACTCCATTCTTGGCTCTTCTGCCTTGGTGGTAGTAGGTCCCTCTGAGCTCAGCTCACTTCTTTCTTCTTTTATATCACAAAATAGATTTACTCAAGATACAACCTAATCTGATAGATTGCAGCTGCCTCATTATCATCACAAAAGTGAGGATTTACAGCCAGATCAGGGCATATCACATCAAGTAATATCAAGGGGTTCATTGCGTTATATTAGATCTTATCACATATGTGTCTATCTTAACTGAGAATCGTAGCCCAGCAAAGGTGACACAAAACCTTACCTTAACTATTGCAGACACAAATATATATTCTTTCAATCTTTTGGCCAAGTAGTTATCTTACAAATTTCTTGGATAGAGCAGTGAGCGCTTCCAGTGTTGCATCTATTTGTTGAAATATCTCAATTAATAATTCCATCAATTCCTGGATGCTTATTTTTTGCCAATACCTTCAGTGCAACTTGGACTTCTTCCTTCAATACATCAGTTCTTGATCATGTCCTACCTCATAAAATTAGTGAAAAGCAACCAATTCCTTTTGGTACCATGTATTTTTGGATCTGTGTATCCCTTCCATCTTTTTTTTAACACTTTAAAAAAATTATTATTGAATATTATACCCATAGAAATTTCCATTATTATCAGTCAAGGCTTGAATTTTTAGTCATGGTTTTTTGTTTTTGTTTTTTCCAGCTTGACAAATGCTGAATGTGTGCTTCCCTTTTGGTTTTCTATTTCCAGAACTTTGTACTTTTCTCTAAAATATTTTGCTTTCTCATCTTGAGCTTCCCTTTGAAATTACTTGCTCAGCTCTTTTACTTCATCATTTCTTCCTTTTGCTTTACACTCGAGAACAAGTGCCAGAGTCACTTCTTCTGTCATCATTTTGATCTTTCCTATCTTTTTAATGACCTTTTGCTTTCTTCATGTATGATATCCTCGGTGTCACCCTACATCTCATCGGGTCTTCATCATTAATGTTCAATGTGTTAAATTTATTCTTGAGTTGTTTTCAAGGGAATTCTGGTAGCACAGTGGTTGCGACTTGGGCTGCTTACACCAAGGTCAGCTGTTCAAAACTACCAGCCATTCTGTGGAAGAAAGATAAGTCTTTCTACTCCCTTAAAGATTTACAAACTCAGAAGCCCTATACAGGATCATTATGAATCGGAACTGACTCCATGACACACCACCACAACTACAACCACATACTCAAGTTCATACTTTGGCTTTTGTGAACTTTCAAACTTTTACTTCAGCTTCAACTTGAACTTGAGTATATGAACTGTTGATAGTCGGTTTGCAGTCAACTTCTAGCCTTATTCTGAGTGATGATGTTGTTTTTCTAATTCAAATTGTATTTTTAAGAGAATTACTGTCTAAATTTTACCCTACTTTAACAAAAAAAAGTATTACAGGATCAGCTGCTAACAGAAAAGTTGGTGATTCAAGCTTACCCAGAGGTGCCCAAGAAGAAATGCCTGGCAAACTTCTACTTCTCTGACATACATGTGGTAGCCATGAATCAGAATTAATTTGGCAATAGCTAGTAAATTGGTTTTTAAAAAGCATGAAACAAAGAACAAACAAGATGGCGGATCGGGTGGACGTATAGTAGAAAGCTCCACCAACAACAACACAGAATACCCGAACAAGCAGGCTCAGGGGATGGTCCCAGAACTCTGAACCACATATAAAGGAATA
>NW_006408576.1:3269609-3279721 GCF_000296735.1 Chrysochloris asiatica
AACTACAGAATGATGTACATGGGAGCGTTAACCTGAACTCAGTCGACAAATGAAAGAGTCAAGCACAGAATAAAATTATAAGAACAGAGGAAAAAAAAAAAAAAAGCATGAGACATTTAAAATTAATAAACTGGAGTGAAAAGAATGAAAATGCCTTTCATTTACAAGAATCATTTACAAGAATCACTTTTAAAACTGAGGACTGCCTTTGAGACATTTGTTTCAATAATACATACTTCTAGTTTGGTTGTAATAGTAAAAAGAAGCTAAGAGAAAAGGTTAACTATTAATTTTTCTATTTTTGAAAAAAAAATGGAATAATTCTAATCAGTGGGAAAAAAAATCAATGCCAAAGATTGCTTTTTATCATTTTTACCTTATATGCATCACCCAAATGATATATTTAAAAAATCATTTTCTGTATACTAAGAGGCCTATTCAAAATTTAAAGGATCTACTTCCTCTTCTGATATTCACTGCTAAAGCAAAACTAAAAGTTCTTGTGGCCTTGAAGATAAGTAAAGCCCTGCAGACATTCTGGAAGCAGAACAGAATTAGTGTTTGCATCTGCCTCCAAAGCAAGGAGCCTAAAATACTCCAACCTGTACGTGAGGACTCCTTGCCCAATTTAAATGCAAAACCAGATGCCCTTGTCTAACTACCCCAAGGACCACATCTCCATTCAGCATTTAATTAACATGATTGACACCCCAGAACAAACATGCTATTTCTGTTTATCTATGCTCTGTCAGGGATCTGTTTGCTGAATGTGATTTCTTTCTTCTAGGATCCTACCTCTGGATCCCAAACCCTTCTCTGCATGTAGGAACCTTTGCTTCTTTTGGAAACTCAGCATTAGCACGTATGGATACCAGCTATTATACGCAAACAAATAGTACATCTTGGAGTCAGAAGAAACTTCCTTAACAGCATGAGAAGAAGGAAATGGGTAATCTCATCAGTGGTCTCTTGTTAAAATAACTTCAAACACTTCTATTAACATGAAATTATAGAATACTTAAACATTATAGAATGGCATGATTAGGGCAAAATGATTGGGAAGTTCAATATTTCAAAACAGTTGCATTTTTCAAAAACCATCAGTAAGACTGTTTTCCAAATAAAGGTAAACCTAATAGTTACTAAAGAGCACAGATGAATAAATAATACCACCTCATATTTGTCTAACTCTTTTGTAAACATTGTCTGGTTTGATCCTCTTGGGGGAGGGGGGATTGCCATAGAAATGTATTAACATATTATACATATTTGTAAACCATTTCATCTAACCAAACAAATGGGAAAATATTTTCACACAAAATCTTATCTCAGTATATATTTTTTAATTTTAATATTTCTCCTTGTATTATTCCTTTTTCCCCAAAACTGTTTCTTACTCAGCTAACCAGTTTCTGTTGAGGATTGCCAACAAGCTTCAGCAGTTTGCATCCTTGTTGCTGTCTCCCCTGTGGCATCACTAGAGGGCTGCAGGGGTAGGAGTATGCAGACCTCAGCAGGTGACACTGTCAGAGGGGATGACACCAAAATGACTGTCTATAAATGTTTTGTGCCGTGTTTCAGCAGAAATGTATTTTCTATAACAAATATCCTTGTAGTCATAACAACAAAAACATGTTTCATAAGACCAGTTTACATGTATCCATATACTGACAAGGCTTAGCCTCTGCTTTCTTACTTTGTGAACCTTCTAATGCACTCTAGTCAGAACTGTCGCTATTACCTGGTGACAATGACACAACAAATCACATGGTGTCATCTGAACATGCTAGAAGCATGTGCCGTTTTCAATGCTGCCAGGAATTTTTTTTTTTTTTTTTTTCAAATCATCTGGTGTTTTCACTGTAATATTATGGCACTTTGTATTTGTGAACCTATGTGGAAGTAACTTTTTTGAGAATGAAGTAAGAATTAGAAGAAAAAAAGGAGAAAAATTTTAAAAGGCTTCCTCTCAGTTACTAGTAATGTAACTAATATTATAACACAATGTAGAAAGATTTTACAAAACAATGTTCTTGTTGTATACATACAATCTAAGAAATGTTGCACTTAAACAGTTTATAGCTGTTTATCATATATTTTTCTATGACTAAAATTGATAAGAAACATTATTAAGAATTCTGTATGGTCCTAGTTCAGGAGGATGGTCCACAGAGCAGGGGACACCATGACACCAACCCTAGCCACACCTAGCTAATATTGTTAACCTTATTTTGCACTTTTAGTAACTGAATCGTGGAGAAGTTAAGTAATGTGCTAAATATTATATAACTAATGTTTGGAGTCCTGGTGTGGCACTGTGGGTTAATGCACCAGACTGCAAACCCATTTGAACTGCAAAGTCGGTGGTTCAAGCTCACCAGTTACTACTCGGAAACCCTATACAGGGTTGCTATGGGTCGGAACCGACCCGACGGCACTTAACAACAACAAATGTTTGGTAGGGTGGAGGGTCAGAAAAAAAGAGGAAGACCCCCAATGAGATGGATTTGCCAGGCGGCAGCATTGTTGGACTCAAGCGTGGCAATAGTGAGGTTGGGCCCAGATCGGAAAGTGTTTTGTTCTGCTATGCATAGGGTCACTATGAGTCCATACCAACTCGATGGCACCTAACAACAAGAACAACAACAATGGAACTGGGCTGGAATTTGAGTGTAGGAGGCCTTTAACCATTATACAATAAATTATTCCCCTTACTCATCGAAATATTAAACAGTTCTTCTGCAATAAAACCATACATAAGTATATTCCTCTGTCCTAAAACCTTATTATACACTTAAATAGACGTTTAGGAGCTCCAGTAATGTTGTTGTTGTTGTTAAGTGCCGTTGAGTTGGTTCTGATCCATAACGACCCTATATACAGGGTTTCTGAGGAGCAGCTGGTGAGCTTGAGCCACTGACCTTGTTGTTCAAACTGGCTTTACAATCCAGCACATTAACCCACAGCACTACACCAGGACTCCAGGGTTAGTAGTGTTAAGTTGTTAAGTGACGTCGAGTCAATTCCGACCCAAAGCAACCCTGTATAGGGTTTCTGAGTAGCAGCTGGTGAGCATGATCCGCCGACCTTGCAATTCAAACGGCTTTGCAGTCTGGCACATTAACCCACAGCGCCACACCAGGACTCCAGGATTAGTGTGGAGGTGGTGGTGGTGGTGGTTACATGCCGTGGAGTCGGTTCCGACTCACAGCGACCCTGTACAGGGTTTCCGAGGCTGTAAATCTTTACGGGAGCAGAAAACCTTTCTTTCTTCTGCACAACAGCTGGCAGTTTTGAACTGCTGACCTTAACGGTCTCAGCCCGATCCGTAACCACTAAGGTTGTTGTTGTTGTTGTTGTTAAGTGCCATTGAGTCGGGTCCGACCCATAGCGACCCTGTACAGGGTTTCCAAGGGTGTAAATCTTTACGGGAGTAGAAAGCCTCATCTTTCTCCCGCGGAGCGGCTGGTAGTTTCGAACCACTAACCTTAAGGTTCGCAGCCCGATTCGTAACCACTACGCTACAAATTGGACTGCTAGCCGCAAGGTCAGCACTTCACATATACCAGCTGTTCCATAGAAGAAAGAAAAGGCTTTCTGCTCCTTTAAAGATTTCCAGCCTCGGAAACCCCCTACAGGGTCGCTATAGCTCCATGGCACACAACTACCACCAACAAGTAGCAGTTACTAACTCACAGAATAAAATATACTATCTAGGTGATTCTTAATAATCTGTACAAATGAAGGAAACCAATGGCATAGGAACTGTATGAATGCTTTGCTTCAAGACTTTTCATATATGATTGTTGTTAAGTGTCATCTAGTCATATCTGACTCAAAACAACCCAATGTGACAGAATAGGACTGCCTCATAGAGTTCTAGCCTAGGATGTAATCTTTATGGAAGCAGATGGCCAGTTCTTTCCCCCACTGAGATGCTAAGTAGACGCTGAATAGATGCTGAAATGCCAACATTTAGCCATTGTGGCATAGTAGTAGTGTTATATGAATCCCTGAATGGTTCAAAAAATTAACATGCTCGTCTGATAACCAAAGTTTTCATAATGTCAATCCATCCAGAGACACTTTAGCAGAAAAGCCTAATTTATTTTCTGAAAAATCAGGCATTGAAACCCTGCGGTATACAGTTCAATCCCAACATATGTGGGTTTGCCATGAGTTGTGGTTGATTTTACTTCAGCTAGTAAAAGTGCTGGGAGTCCTGGTTTGGTGCTGTGGATTAATGCGTCAAACTGCAAAGCTGTTTGAACTGCAAGGTCGGCGGTTCAAGCTCACCAGCTGCTCCTTAGAAACCCTATACAGGGTCGGAACAGACTCGACAGCACTTAACAACAACAACAACAGTAAAAGTGCTACATAAAGGGACACATTTTATTTTTGTTACCTAAACATATTGTTCTATTTTTGTATGCCCAAATTGTAATTTTGTTAATATAAGCCCCATTGATTTATTTATTTCAACCAACATTAAAGCTATCCTGGCAAAAATACATGATCATACTTAATATCATACCTTATTAGGGAACATAACTTGATTTGTGGAGAGGACTTGCTAATATTTTCCATCAGAAGGTGAAGAAAACAGAGTGAAATAAATATTGCACAACTCATTACTACCCAGCTCCAGGAAATGAAGTATGACAGGCTCTGAATAATTTCTGCTAATGCTACAAAGGGATTGGAATAACATTAATTGGCAAAGAGTTTTAACCTGTTCTCCCTCTCAGCCTCTTACCATCATCAACAACCAGTAAACAATCAATTGGCTTGGCCCAACTGCTTGCACTATTATTGTCGTGTCAGATTTTTATTTTTTCTTAGCTGTCTATTTTATCTTTCTGTGCTTAATTGTGCCTTGCAAGCAGTGTTAATGAACAATTAATTAGTCAAATTGAATACCCCATATTATAAGAGTCCCATAATTATTCAACATTGATGGCTTACAATCTTAATAATCCTTAACAAAGCTAGCTTGATCTGCCTTGACATTTGTGTGCCATTTTTTTCATTTGTACAATTTGTATGCTCACTGAAGTGAGTTTTGGGGTAGTACTTTGCTGGTATAGTAAGTTTGATTTATTTGAACATCAGGATTTGCAATAATTTAGCTGAATCTTTATTATTTTTTTTAAATCTAAATATAGATGATTATTTCCCCTTGTGCTAAGTATCTAGGGAACTGATCAACTTCTATTTCAGATCTTTCTGTGTCTGTTGCTTTAACAGTACATTTTTATTATATTATTTCTATTTCAGAATTTATAGGAAAATAATAATGCAACTTGGCTGTGAATATGGCCTGTCATTGGAATGATTTATATAATTTAATATAAGCACAAGAAGCCCCAGTGGCATAGTCGTTAAATGTTGGGCTGCTAACTGAAAGGTTGGTGGTTCAAACTGATCTTTGGCTCAATGAAAAATTTGGATGCTTTCATATGGATGAAAACTGTATGTGGCCGTTCTGCTCTGTGACTCAGAATCAACTCAACAGCAAATGGGCTTAATATTAGCATTGAAAGTCACTCCAAAGATTACATGGGGCAACCTCTTGATTTTATAGAGGAGATAGCTAAGAAGTGAATTGTTTAAAGTCACGCAGCAAATTAAAGTTCAGAGACAGGTGAAAACATAAGTAAATCAGCTTATAATGGGAATACTTTGACTTTATTATCTACACCTCAAAACCTAAATGAGCTAGAATTGTGTTTACTATTTAGATTGACTCTTTTTCCTTATTAAATTCTCGCTGTTGGTTAGTAACTAATCAAACTGATAAAAAAAAAATCATGCCAGCTCTTTGTCTTATTATATTCATCTCATATTAATATTACAAATAAACACATTGATCTAGCAGTCACACAGGAGCAAGGCTTCTAAATTTACAGGCTTCTGGGCTAATGCATCAGACTGCAAAGTCATATGAACTGCAAGGTTGATGGTTCAAGCTCACCAGTTTCTCCTTGGAAAACCTATGCAGGGTCGCTAGGGGTAAGAATTGACTCAATGGCACTTAATAACAACAACAATTGTGAACCACAAGGTTGGCAGTTCAAACCCACAAGCTACTCATTGGAAAACCTATACAGGGTCTCTATGAGTAAGAACCAACTCAATGGCACTTCACAACAACATCAACAAGTCAAAAGCCATGGTGGCATGGTGGATTAAGCATTGGGCTGCTAACTACAAGGCTGGTCATTCAAACCCAGCAGTCACTCTACAGGAGAAAGATGGGGTTGCCAGTCTCACATTTGCAGTCTCAGAAGCTCTAAGGAGCAGCTCTATTCTTTCCTAAGAGTCACTATGAGTGAGAATCACCTCAGTGACAGTGGATTTGACAAAACATGAAGTAACCAGCCAATGCAACTTATGCATAGTCACCACCACCCCCCATGCTATAACGTTGAACAAGTTCAGCAGAGGTACCAGGTTAAGGTGTACTATGAAGAAAGGCATGGCAATCTCCTTCTGAAAACCATCCTAGGAATTACAACAGTTTGAATCACAATCTAAAATGGACATGGTGTAGGACTGAGCAGTGTCTTTCATTCTGTTGTGCAAGGTGTCATCATGAATCAGAGGTCAACTCAATGGCAGGTAACAATAAAATTCACGAATATCTCACTTAGGATGTCATTTCTCAGTTAGTGGGCTTCTTCTTAATGAAAAAGAAAAACAGAAAACTTTATACTAGTAAATGCCATGGCTTTCCATTTCCATTAGTAGATAGCACCACCTTCTGGGAAATTCTGGAAACAGCCTGCTTTTAACCACAGTCTGACTTGACATCTTTATGTGTTTAGCTGAAAGTTCTTACATATGTTTTTTTATTTTTGTTTTTTTAATGTTTTATTGTGAATTATGTGATAGTTACATGGGAAAACCTTAGTTTTACATTCATCCTATTGTATATCATTCCATTGCCATGGTTACAATCCCCTCCATGCATCATCAACCAACCAAAGGGTATATATCCTGCAAGCCTGCCCACTTCTAGGTCTAAAGTCCCCAGCTGCTCCATCTCTCCACATCATCCTCTCTGCCTCCATCTCTGGTGTCACTGCTTCTCTGGGTAGGGTCCCACTCTCTGCTATTCTCCACTGATGGTCCCAGGGACCTCCGCTCCTAGACTGCAAAGTTAATCACTCCCTTCCTTGCTACAAAACATCTACCTTAACATTTCCAACCAACAAAATCAGTCCTTATAACAATAATTCACTATTGTATCACAAGAGACCTATCCGCATCTCCTTTCATCAGCCCCGCCCAGACAGATTGGTTACTACTCAGTAGAGCTTCTACCTTCCTCCGTGCCCTCTGGATCCAGGTTCCCTCTTGTCATTTCTTGCCTTCGTAGCCCTCCCCCTCCATTTTGGATAGCCAATGTCCAAGTTTCCCATCCCTGTCTACTCTGTGTATGGAGGGGGTGGGAATGATCCTTGCTGTAAAGATTTGCTCTTTTGAGCTACTGCGTCCATAGGTGTAGGTCAAGTTCATCAAATTGTATCAGATTACTCTTCTCACCACCCCCCTTCTTCCTTCTTGAGCTCTGATCATCCTCTTGAGCTCTGATCATCCAGTCATTGAAGCCAGGTCAAGTGGGTATTATCTGCAAGTGTGGGTGTCCTTGTGCATATGCCCTCTCTTCTTATCAGCTGGACGCTTCACTCTCCACTCTAGTCCTCTGTGGCTATGTCACTGACTCTGGGCCAAAGAGTTTATTATTTTTTATTTAAATATTCTTGATTTGTACCTTATACACAGGCACCTTTTTATTTTACTTGTGTTTTCTTTTTCTTGGAGTTAAACATCACCTCTTTCTCATTCAGCTGTGAAATTGAAGAACCTTGTTTCCCATGGCCTTACAGAACTCTGGAATTAGCTTTCAGAACCTCAAAATATCAACTAGAAGGTGCATGCCACTATCAGCAGCAGATTTACATATACTTTCCCAAGAGTCATACATTTTTTAAAAAAATGCATACATATGCTCACCTACCTTTGCTGATGACAAGAAAGGACAACAGTCATAAGGGTGCTATTATTTCCTAGAACCTATATGCAAACAAAGCTCATAATATAATTCTATTTGAATTTAAGACCCAAATCGATACCAAATGTTTAGTTGAAATGATTCTGTTTTCAAATAGAATCGGCTACCAAGTAAGAGTGAGAGTTTTCTCTATTAAAGATTAGTTTGTACAGCCTTGATCTTTAGATACACACCACTTGCCCCCTGGAATATATGGTTAGCTCTGTCAGCAACATTAGGTGCACAAGCAAGAAACAAAAACAACTGTGCATTAAATAAGAAAAATAACAAAGAGAAGGATGAAGTCATTCTTGAAACACTGGGAGTTTGGGGAGTAGGTTGTCATTATTAAGTGTTGTCAAGTAGGTTCTGACTCACAGCACCCCTGTACAGGGTTTCGAAGGAGCAGATGGTGGGTTTGACCTACTGACCTTATGGCTAATGTTGTTGTTATTAAGTGCCATTGAGTCAGTTCTGGCCCATAGCAACGCTTACAGGGTTTCTGAGGAGCTGCTGGTGAGCTTGAACTGCCGACCTTGTTGTTCAAATGACTTTCCAGTCTGGTGCATTAATCCACAGTGCCACACCAAGACTATTATGGCTAATAGTTTAGTGCTTATCCTACAGTGCCGCGCAAGTCATGATTTTTTATAGCCAAGAATGCAATCAACTATTAGGAGTTTAGAACTGGGTGGACAAGGGAAGTAAAAGAACTCGAACTCGGGCATATTCTTGTGTTTACCTTTCTAAACATTGATAGCTTCCTGTATTAGTTTTCTGTGGCTGCTATACCAAAATATCACAAATTTTGTGGCGTAAACAGAAATTCATTCTCTCTCAGTTCTGGATGTCAAAATGATGTGGCATTGTAGGATAAGTACTGAATTGCTAACCACAATGCTGGTGGTTCAAACCATCTGCTGCTCCTCAGAAATCCTATACAAAGTCACTATAAATCGGAATCGACTCAACAACACTTAACAACAGCAACAAACCAAAATCAGTGGGTCGGCAGGATTGTGATCTCTACAGAGGCTCCAAGAACAAATACATTCCTTACCTTTTCTAGTAGGTGGTGGCTGCCTGCATTCCTTGGTTTGTAGCAACAATACTCCTATCTCTGCTTCTCTGATTGTATTGCCATCTCCTCCTTTTTTGAACATAAAATCTCCCTCTGCTTTTCTCTTAATAGGATATAGGCAATTGCCTTTATGGCCCACTTGAAGAATTCAAGAAAATTTCCCAGTTACAAGATCCTTAATCATGCAAACCCTTCCTCCTTCTTTGCTATATAAGGTAACATTCACAGATTCCAGAAAGTCACATGGGTATATACTTCTCTAGTGGGCTAGGGAACATTTTCCCATCTAATATACTGCCCGTAGACTAACTCTCTTTAGTAAACTCTCAAATCCATTTTGATGTTTTAAATAACCAAAATATGTTAAGCCAAAAATAGAAACTTCAATCAACAGCTGAAATTCTGTGATTGTGATGTAAGAAAAGCATGTGCGTGCCATATGAATGTATACATTGAAACCTATGGAAGCTGCAACTGGATGAGGCATCCTGGTTTTCCTGGATCTCACAAGTTTTCTGCTTTGACAGGGTGCTTACCACTTTCCTCTTACTCTCAATTAAGACTCTTACCTCATAAACACCCAATGAATTTTCCTTCTCTGACTGACTCTAGGTTTCATAAACTTTATTGTATGATATATGTTTATTCCAAATATAGGGTAAGTGAAAAACGTAGCTACTAGGGTTCCAGTACATACATGCGTGGGCTTATTCCAAACAAAATGAATTGAAACATGTGTATCCAATCAGTAGATGACTGCAGACAAGTTTACTCAATAATTTTCTTAGTCTCATTAGGGTACCGTAACCAAAACAATATCTAATCAAAACAGTGGCTTCTAAGAGTATCTGCTGGGCCAATTAAATTTAACGCAGTGAAGTTCACTCAGATTGGTTTGGGGGACTCCAAAGGGATCATCAATAGATTTTCTTAGTGGACACAAGACAACTACTGGGGCTTATGACAAAATTTTAA
>NW_006408576.1:3287873-3293218 GCF_000296735.1 Chrysochloris asiatica
TGCCATTTTTATGTGATATAAATTTTAAAAGCATGGAATTTGCCAGAAAAGCATTGCTAGTGAAATGAAATGAGATCTGACTCAGAGTGGTCCCTGTACAGGGTTTTCAATGAGCAGCTGGTAGGTTTGAATCACTGGCCTTGTAGTTAGGAGTCCAGTGCTTATCTTTCAGCACCACACCAGGACTCCTTGAATATATATAAATATATATAAAGACACACACATGCATGTATGTCTACTCATATACATAGATATATTTATAGATTATATTTGTAAATTCTTGTTTATATATGTATTTATATATACAAATTTTTACCTGGACCTCATAGTCCTCACAGTTCATATAGATGATTTAAATCACCAGGAAAAGCAAGCAACAACCAAAAAGAAAAACAACAATCAGACTCACTGCTGTCAAGTTGATTCCGACTCACAGTGGCCTTACAGGACAAAGTAGAGTTGTCCCATAGGCTGTCATCGTTACTGAAGCATTGCCATATTTTTTTTACCCATGGAGCCGATGGTGGGTTCAAACTGCCAACCTTTTGGTTAGCATCTAAGCACTTTAACCATTGAGCCACCAGGGATCCTCAAGCAAAAACAGTTGTTCTCTAATAATAGAATCACCTGAAGGATGTAAATGAATAGAAATTATGGTGACTTTGTTATCTGCTATAAGAGAAATACATAAGTTGTTTCCTTTAACAAACAGGAAATTTATTCTTCCCTGGTTCCAGAGGCTAGAAGTCTAGTTTTAGAGTGCTAACTCTAGAGTAAGGCTTTCTCTCTTCATCAATTGTAGAGAAAAGTCGTCGTATCTTTTCCGTATCTGTAGTCCCTTGAAGAATTCCGTACATCTTGGTATCAAAATTCCTCTACATCTAGGAGCTTCAAAGTTCAGTGATCACACCAAAGGATACACTACACTGCTGGCCAGGAAGGGTTAGAGACATGAAAACACTGTCTTCAGAATTGTATAGACATACCATTTGGAAGATATGCCAAAAAACAATAGCTACACATTTTGACATCTTTGTTTATTTAAGGTTTATATGACTTTTTATACTTTTTGACCTACCCTGATGTGTCAAAGACCATTAAGAAGCAAAATAATAATAAGTAGAATAGGAGACTAGTTCCATTTCTTATTAATAAAAAAGTACAGACACAAAGAGCTAGTGCACATTTTTAGTTTGGATGGTTAGTCTGGACGGTTGTTTGTTTTTCTGATGTTCTTGTCTAAATCTGTCATTACTGGAGAGACGTAGGTACAATTCTAAAACCAACATTCATCCTTGAGCGGAAAACTGGAACCTATCCTGTACTGTAATCTGAAGGATGCCTAAGAACCACTCACTAGAACAGAACATTGAGGTAAATCATGCTACAACAGAAAGGACTGGAGATTTTGTGAGGGGCTGGGTTGAGCGGTATTGGCCTGAACACCTTGAGGAATGATTAAAGGAAGGGGACAAACCTGAGGAGGTTGAAGAAACATTTGATGCTCTACCTGTGGAAGTTGTTTCCTAGAGCAGGACAAGGGAGTGTCTCTATATCCTAAACTTGTTTTCCTATGCAATAATATCATTCAGTGCAGAACTTGGACATCAACTTGGAAATGAATACCTTGTAGGGGAAACTTAATTGAAGAGGCAATTAAGCTCTGCTTTATTTCCTTGCAGTCTCAGAAAAGACAAGAAAGAGAACCAATGAGAAGTGTCATTTGCATGAACTACTGGCAGCAGAAGAGTCCTGGTGCAATGCTGTAGGATAAGCACTGGACTGCTAATCATAAGGTTGTTGATTCAAACCCACCAGCCAATCCTTGAAAACCCTATGCAGGATCACTGTGAATTGGAACCGACTCAGTGGCACTTAACGAAAACTATTGTGAGCAACGGCAACAAGAAAGAGAAAGCGACAACCTTGCAGATCTATAAGCAAGTTCAGACCTCAGTAAGACTAACCTAATGAAGTCATTAGTTAGCACTCACCTTCTGCCATAACTAAATATGAAAAAGTGGATGGTCTTAAAGAGAAATTTATTGTCTCACAGTTCAGAAGTTTAAAGGTCCAATTCAGGGTACTAGCCAGGTTGATTCCAGTTGCAAGTGGAACGGTTCTGAGTATGGAACTGTTCTATGACTCTCCCAGATGCTGCTGTCTAGTGGTAATCCTTCCTGTTCCTTGGCTTGTAAATGCATCTTCACATGGCACCTTTCCATTCTGTCTTCATCTGTTCTGTTTTACAAGACACCAACCATATAGATGGAATTGGCCTACATTTCAAGAGGTAGCATATGATTAAGAGCTAATGGTATTAAAGAAGTCCAAGCTGCACTGAAAGCATTAGTGAAAAAAACAAGGCTCCAGGAAATAATAAGAAGCCATTAGAAATATTACAAATAGTGCTGAAGGTACACATTCATCTATGTCAATAAATTTGGAAAGCAACTACCTGGACAACCAGTGGAAAGAGATCCATATTTGTGCCCATTCCAGAGAGGGGTGACCCAAAAGAGGGATATTAAACAATGTCATTAATATCACACACAAGTAAAATTTTGCTGAAGATAATTCAAATATGATTTCAGCAGTACATTGATAGGGAACTGCTTATATTGAAGCTGAATCAGAAGAGGATGCAGAATGAGAGAAATCATGGCTGATATCCGATGGATCTTGGAAGAAAGTAGAGCAAACCATTTGTTTCATTTACTTTGTAAAAACATTTGATTGTGTGGATCATAACAAATTATGGGAATTTAAGAAGAATGGGAATTCCAGAATTCTTAATTGTGTTCATGTAGAACCTGTGCATAGGCTAAGAGGCAGTTATTCAAACAGAACAAAGGGATACAGAATGGTATACAATCAAGAAAGGTGTGCCTCAGGGCTATATCCTTTCGCCTGTTGCTTCAAACCCCCCAGCCGCTTCTTGAAGCTCTGTATAAGGTCACAATGAGTTAGAACTGACTCAATGGCACTTAATAACAAAATTCAATTATATCCTGAGAAAGAAGGTGGACAATATGTAGAAGAACTGAACAACAGGATGGAAGAAGACTCATTAAGAATCTGAGATGTGCAAATGACACAACTTTGCTTGCTGAAAGTGAAAGGACTTGAAATACTGACAAATTCAAAAATTATATTTATCTGTATAAATTATACTTCCACATGATGAAAACAAAAGTCCTCACATTTTGATCAATAAGCAATATTACAATAACAAACAAAAGATTTAAATTACCAAGGATTTCATTTTACTTAGACCCACAATCAATGCCCATGGAGTAGCAGTCAGGAAATAAATCAAATGGCACGTTGCATTGAACTTTTCAGCATAAGACCTTTTTACGTTATCAAACAACAAAGATGTAATTTCAAGCCATGACATTTTCAATCACCTCATATGCGTGTGAAAGTTGGATAATGAATAAAGAAGCCCAAAGAATTGATACCTTAGAATTATAGTGATGGCAAAGAACAAACCACAGACTGCCAGAAGAATGAACAAATTTATGTGTGAAGAAGTACATCCAGAATGTTTGTTAGAAGTGAGACTTTGTTTCAAGTACTTTGGACTTATCATCAGAAGGGAACAGTCTCTGAAGCAGCACATTATGCATGGTAAAATAGATGATGAGTGGAATAGTGGAAGACCCTCAACAAGATGGACTCATAAAATGGCTGCAACAAAAGGCTCAAACATAAGAAAGGTTCTGAAGATGGTGCAGGGCCGGGAAGAGTTTAATTTTGTTGTACATCGTGTCACTGTGAGTTGGAAGTAAATTGGTGGTACCTAGAAGCATAACACCACCACCACCACCACCAAAAGCATAACAACAACAACTGGGGTGTAACCTCATTTTAACCTAACAACAATCCAGAGACCCTATTTATAAAGAGAGTTACATTCATAGGTACAAGGGTTAGAATTTCAACATATCTTTTTAGGGATATGATTTAATCTATAACAACTGGTAACACTATGATATATAATAACTGTATTTTTTAAATAAAAATTGAAGCAAAAGGACAACAATATATCCAGTAGGAAAGAGCTAATGTCAATATCCAGTATGAACACCATTCCTGTACCTTCAGAAGAAAAAATAAAGCTGATTGTGGCACATATAAGTTTTTGCTATGTTATTACTTCTGTTTTGCGCTGTCAAATCAGTTCTGACTCAAAGTGACCCTGTAGAGGGTTTCCATGAAATGGCAGCTGGATTTGAACTACCGACCTTGTAATTCAAACTGACCTTGTAGTCCAGTGCTCATTCTACAGCACCACACCAGGAATCCAAGCTCTTGGTATAGTAGTAGACAGTTAGTTGTATGCTTTATAAAAGAGTATTTTTACAATTCAAGCAGAGATAAATTTAAAATACAAAGTAAGACAATAAGCAATAATTAAACCATTTAGAGCATTGTTGTTGTTGTTAAGTGCCGTTTAGTCAGTTCTGACCCATAGTGACCCTGTACAGGGTCTCTGAGGCTGTAAATCTTTACGGGAGCAGAAAGCCTCATCTTTCTCCCATGGAGTGGCTGGTAGTTTCGAACTGCTGACTTTAAGGTTCGCAGCCTGATTTGTAACCACTACGATACCAGAGCTCAGGCCAATATAAAAGTACTTTGTTGTAATTTCTCTTTAGCAAAATTATACATCTATCTTGGTTTTTTTTCCAGATGCCTCTTAGGGACAAACAGCTAAATGCTGTTGTACCAGATTATTCCTTAAATAGTTATTTAATTTTATTTTAATTTGAGAAAGAACATTTTGCATTTATAGATACAGTGACAAAAAATTGTTAAAAAATAAAAATAAAGATCCTGTCAAAAATGTATAATTAAATTTTTTTCATAATAACTAACTGCATCTAACAGTTTTCATTTTTGTTATATTCCACTTTGTAATGACTTTAGGTAAAGTAAGTGCATTCAAACAATAATCCTGAGAGGCCAATGAAAATTATTTAGCATGGTTTACATTTTCTACAAATAACGTTTAATGTTTCTCAATTAATTGGGGTTGTTGCTATTGTTAACTGCCTTACAGTTGATTAGGACTCATAACAACCATGTGTAGTGTTTCCAAGACTTTTAAAATCTTTACGGTAACAGAAAGCCTCATCTCCCCCCACTCCCAGATCAGCTGGTGTGCTCGAACCACTGACCTTGTGATTCACAGTCCTGCGCTTATCCTATGGAGGCAATGAGCGCCAATGAACGGTGTTGAAGTAGTGTTTAAAAAAATAATAATAATAAACAGGAGTCCTAGCATGACCCTGTAGGATAAACACTGGACCACAAGAATGGTTTGAAATTCAAGGTTGATG
>NW_006408576.1:3294363-3295983 GCF_000296735.1 Chrysochloris asiatica
GTCATTTGATTTCTTGACTGCTGCTTCCATCAGCATTGATTGTGGATCCAAACAAAATGAAATATTTGACAACTTCAATCTTTTCTCCTTTTATCATGATGTCATTTATTAATCCAATTGTGAGGTTTTTTTTATTTTTTAACAGTGAATTGCAACCCATACTGAAGAATGTATTTTTAATCTTCATCATTAAGTATTTTTAAATCCTTTTCACTTTCAGTAAGCAATGTTATGTCCTCTGCATATTATAGGTTATTAATAAATTTTCCTCCAATCCTGATGCGATATTCTTCTTTATATAATCCAGTTTCTGAGATTATTTACTCAGCATATAGTTTGAATAAGTATGGTGAAATAATACAGCTCTGAGGCACACCTTTCTTGATATTTAATCACAGTATCTCCTTGTTCTGTTTAAAGGACTACTCTTGAATACAATGAAATGTTCTGGAATTCCCATTCTTTGAAATGTTGTCCATAAACGCAGTCTAATGCAAAATGCCTTTGCATAGTCAATAAAACACAAGTAATAACCATCCTGGTGTGGAGGTGTAGAATAAGTACTGAACTGCAAACTACAAAACCGGGGGTTCAAACCCACCAGGTAGTCCTTGAAAACCCTATATAGGGTTTTCAAGGCATTTAACAAAAACAGTTTTTACATTGTTGTTGTTAAGTGCTGTTAAATTGGTTCCAACTCAGGGTTTCCAAAGAGCAACTGGTGAGTTTGAACCATCAACCTTGAACAAACTTGAAGGCACTTAACAACAACCATCTTTCTGGTGTTATCTGACTTCAGTCAAAATTTATCTGATATCAGCAATAATATCCATCATTACACGTCCTTCTATGAATCAGCTTGAATTTCTGGCAATTCCCAATTGATGTACTGCATCAACTGATTTTTAATTTCTTAAGTAAAATTTTACTAGCATGTTACTAATGATATCGTTCAATAATCTTTGCAATCTGTTGGGCCATCTTTTTCTGGAGTTGGCCAGGTACCTGGAGTAGATGAGTGAGCATCTTCAGTGCAGCATCACTTTGTTGAAAAATTTCAATTTGTTCCATCAATTCCTGGAGCCTTGTTTTTTGCCAGTGCAGCTTGGATTCTTCCTTCTCCATCAGTTTATGATTATATGCTAGCACTTGAAATTACTGAAGATCCAGCAATTCTTTTTGGTACAGTGTCTCTGTATATTACTTCCATCTTCTTTTGATGCTTTCTGCATTACTCAATATTTATTTCTTGTTGTTATTGTTTAGGACTTGTTTAGTGTCATCAAGTTAGTTCCAATTCATAGAAACCCTATATAGGGTTTCCCGAGGAGTGGCTGATAGATTTGAAATGTCGACCTTGCATTTCACACCAACCTTGCTGTCCAGTGCTTAACCTACAGTGCAACACCAGGACTCCATTTTTCCCATAGGATCCTTCAATATTGCAAGTCCAGACTTGAATTTTTTCCTTAAGTCCTTTCAGCTTGAGAAAAGTTAGCTTATTCTTCTCTTTTGGTTTCCTAACTCCAGATTTTTGTACACTTCATTTTAATATTTGATTTCAACTTGCTCAAGCCCTTTGAAACTTTCTATGCAACTCTTTTGCTTCCTCATTTTTTC
>NW_006408576.1:3297825-3298418 GCF_000296735.1 Chrysochloris asiatica
ATTCTGTTATTATCCTTTTGATTTCCTTTGGTTCCATTGTGACATTGCCCATGTGGTTTCTAATGTGTGTTATTTGTGTCTTCTCCCTCTTTTCTATTTTTAGGTTTGCCAATAGTCTGTCAATTTTGTTAATCCTTTCAAAGAAACAGCTTCTTGTCCTGTTGGTTCTTTCTATAGTTTTTCATTTTCTATCTCATTTATTTTTGCTCTGATCTTTATTATTTTCTTTTCTTTTGATGGCTGCATGTTCCCTCTGTTGGTCTGTTTCTAATTGTTGTAGATGATATGTTTAATGTGTTAATTTTGGTTCTTTCTTCTTTTTGGATGTGTGCATTTATTGCAATAAATTATCCTCTCAGCACCACTTTCACCGTGTCCTAAAAGATTTTGGTATCTTCTGTTTTCATTCTAATTTGTTTCTAGGAAATTTGTGAGTTCACGTTTAATTTCTTCTATTACCCAGTTGCTTTTCAGCAGGATGTTATTCAGTTTCCATGAATTTGACTTGATTTCCTTGGTCTTCCTATTGTTGATTTCTAATTTTATAGCATTGTGGTCTGAGAAGATGCTTTGTAGTATTTTGATATTTGTAA
>NW_006408576.1:3300652-3302993 GCF_000296735.1 Chrysochloris asiatica
CAGCAGTTGCTGTCTCTTCTTGGGTAATATAGGGAGAGAAAGAGTCCCCCAATAGTAAAGGGGGGAGCATTAAACAGCAAAAACAGCAACAGCAAAAAAACAACAACAAAAAACTAGATTGGATACTGTAGTCCATAATAGCAGAAAAGGGAGAGGAGGGAGAGAAGAAAAACAAAAAGAATCCATAGACTAATATGAGTATGACTTTAATGCCCTCTTTCAACTTCTTGCCTTCAAAGCCACCTGAAAAATTTCATGATACCAATATTGGTTGTTATGCTGTACATCAGCATTTAATTTACTTTTGGCCTGTTTTGTTTTAAACTCTCTTTCCCTCTCCACACCCCTTGTTCTGGCCCTTTTCACTATTAAAAAACAGTTCAGGGCTGGCTGTTGGGCTAAGAGTATGTGTGCGCATGCATGGCAGAAGAATCCACCAGTGGTAAGGATGGGGGTGTTCACTCACTCAGGATCCCCCTCTAGTCACCAAAATGGAGGTGCACAAACAATGGGGGACCAAAGAACAGATACCAAAAAGAAAAAAAAAAATTCAGAACAAAGCAAAACCAACAAATTGTATTGTCTTCCTTTGCTCTGAGCTTCCCACGGCATTATTCCATGATGGGTCTGTTCCCCTGCTTGGTCTTGCCATTTGGTCTTGCCCAAGTTGTTGGCTCCGGGCCACTCAGCCCAGCAGATCAAATAATATGAGATTTCTTACTCATACTACAAGTTCCACTAGCTATAAACCTTCAAACTTTTTTAATATTCTTAGATATGTGGTTCAAAGTTTTGGAGCTCTGCCCTGAACCCTGTTCACCTGGTATTCTGTGGTATTGCTGATGGCTAACTTCACTGCTCCTCTACCCTATCCAACATCAAGCCCTGCATCCCCCTACATGATATTCTTGATGTCATTGCATAACTCTTCTGATCTTCAGTCATTAGAGTCTAATGCATCAAATCTGTTCCTCAGATGATCTCTAAATTCAGGTAGGAGTTATTCAAGATCATACTTTGGCTCTCATGGACTTGTTTTAATTTTCTCCAGCTTCAACATGAAATTACATATGAGCTATTGATGGTCAGTTCCACATTTTCCACCATCCCACAAATGTAGTCAACTTGATTCCTATGTATTCCACCTGGTGAGATCCAGGTTTATAGTCACGTTTTATGTTGTTTAAAAAGTGTATTTGCAATAAATAAGCTTGCCAAATTCTATCATGCAATCTCGAGCATCATTTCAACTACTAATCCTGCCACTTTACTTCCAACTTTCACATTCAAATCATCAGTAATTATTAATGCGTCTTGATTGACTGTTTGACCTATTTCAGACTGAAGAAGTTGGTAGAATTTTACAATTTCATCATCACAAGCTTTAGTAATTGATGCACAAATTTGAGTAATACTGGTATCAACTGGTCTTTCTTATTGTTATTAAGTGCCATGATAACAACTTTGTATAGGTTTCTGAGGAGCAACTGGTGAGTTTGAACCACCGACCATACAGTTCAAATCTACTTAAAATGTTCTTTTTGATGGTGAATGTGATGCCATTCTTTTTCAGTTTGTTGTTCCGGGTATAGTAAACCATAACACTGTTTGATTCAAAATGGCAAATGCCACTCCATTTCAGCTCACTAATTCCTTGGATATTGATCTTTATGCATTTTTATGCATCTTTATGGTATTTGCCTTTACTACCTTGTAAGAAGTTCCTACATAAATGTTTGCTGTAGATCTAGTCATGATACTGTGCATAAATGAATTTCTGAATTTTTAATATGCATGTTACATTTCAAAAATGTTTTAACTGTTAAAGAACACTGAGTTAGTCCTTATCTACAAACTGGAAGAAAAATCTAGGTTGTTGTTATTCAAAAAACAAAGCATGTGGTAGAGATGTATAGTTAGTCTATTCCCATTTATAAAAAGAAAGAAGAGAAGGAGGAAGGAGTCATCTTCTTAAGTACATTAATAATAATTACAAGAACATATCTTATCACAGACAGCTATGAATTTAAGACAGATCTTAAAAGTTCTTTTTGATGATGAATGCAATGCAATTCCGCTCTACTTTGTCATTTCCAGCATACCAAACCATTTAATTATCAGTTCAAAATGGCCAATACCTATCCATTTCAGTTCACTAATGCCTAGAATATTGATCTTCATGTGTTACATTTCATTTTTGATGACTTCTAATTTTCCTAGATTAATTATTTGTATATACCCTGTTCCTATTACTAATGGACGTTGGCAGTTGCTTCTTCTGATTTTGACTCTTGCTGCATCAGAAAATGAAGATCTCAAAAACTTTACTCCCGGTTTGCCA
>NW_006408576.1:3325687-3345351 GCF_000296735.1 Chrysochloris asiatica
ATAGTCTTGACCAAGAGCTGTGGAAACTTCCATTCTCCTGAAAACACTCAAATGCATTCATCCAGCTATTAGCTCCTGCACTAGTTTACAGTGAAGTATTTCATCTTAATATTACCTTGTTGTTGTTGTTAATTGCTGTCGAGACGGTTCTGACCCATAGCGACACTGTATAGGGTTTCCAAGGAACAGCTGCTGAGATTGAACCGCTTACCTTACAGTTCAAATGGCTTTGCAGTCTGGCGCATTTGCCCACAGCACCACACCAGGACTCCTAATATTAGCTAGGAGCTTGCAAAATCATTCACCCAGCTGGCCCTTGTGGCCTTATTGCATATTGAACACAGCTGAGTTCGGAATCAATCTGAGGGCTTTGTAGGTTGAGAGTTAGTTTTCTGTGACTAAATAGCAAGCTTAGGTTTTCAAAGTACTCATTTGAGATCAATGTTCTAACAAACCAGCTCCTTTCTTAATAATGCTGTCAAGGTTAACAATACCACAAGAAATGGAAATGTTGAAGAAAAATAGTTGCTTTGCTTACTCCAACTATCTGTTGTTACCTGATTCCCCCAGTGATGGAGAGAAAACACCTTACATTGAAAATCCAGGCACACTCATAACTGTACCTGAATACTCAAGCCAAGAAATTGTCAGGCTGACATCATGTAACTCTCCATCTCGACAATTAATTGAATCATGAAGCAGCCAAGAGTCAATAGATGTTCATGTTTGTACTTCTGGATCAAAGTCTGGTTAGGAGGTTATTTCTGAGAAAAAGTAATTTATGCTTAATAAAGTCCTTAAAAAGAGAAAAGGAAAAGGATCAAGACTTGATAAATGATCTGATCTGACAGTGGATAGTAAGGAAAATTATTCACTTGATGAATTAACATTTTTCTAAACCTTCAATATTAGTTATAAGTTTTTACTTCTAAGTGTCTCTAGTGACGTAAGTGAATAAATGTCTTAAATCCATTCAAGGAAAATATCTTCCAAATAAATTTTCACCACCTTAGTTCATTTCCTCCATTTTTCCTGAATCTTTCTTCCTTTCCTTCCTTCTTTCCCTCCTTCTTTTGATTTCTTTTTTTCTTTTTTTTTTTTTGAGGTCTAGGTCTAGACCCTCCTCTATTCACTTGTATACTGTCTTATACTAGGTCCTCTTGAGAAGCAAAACCATTGAACCTTAAAGAAAATATGAGATAGAAAGATTTAACTCTAGAAAATGGCTCATGCAATTATACAAAATAGTTAAGTCTCAAGTTCCTCAGTCAAACTTAAGATTGGAGGGTTCTTCTGACTTGTATAGTAATAGGGACTCACAACCCTAATATTGGCAGGTCAGACAGCAGACTGTTGGCTCACAAGTTGAATAGGCTACCAAATTTCAAGATAGGTAGGCAATATGGCAAGCCACTCGCTTAAGTTCAAACAACTAGAGGTGTAACATTGGCTACAGTAATACAGTACTTATCCTATAGCATCACAAGAGAGGATTTACAAAATATAGGATAATTACATCAGATCACATCTGATCACATCAGATCAGATTATGGTAGTTGATTATACCATTACATATTTGCCACTACTGACACGTATTTAAGAGAAAGCATATCCAACCCTTGGCACAATGTTATGTTCTTGTTAGGTGCTGTTGAGTTGGCTCTGACTCATAGAGACACATACAAAACAGAATGAAATACTGCCTGGTCCTGCACCATCCTCACAATTGTTTTTACTATTGAGCCCATAGCTGTTGCCACTGTGTCAATCTATCTCCTTGGAAGTCTTCCTCTTTTTCACTTGCCTTCCACTTTACCAAGCACAATGTCCTTCTCTAGGGGTTGGTCCCTCCTAATAACAGGTCCAAAGTATGAGAGATGAAGTTTCGTCATCTTGGCTTCTCAGGAGCATTCTGTCTGTACTTCATCCAGCACAGATTTGTTTGTTCTAATCCATGGTACTTTTAATATTCTTCATCAGCACCATAATTCAAATGCATCAACTCTTCTACAGTCTTCCTTCTTCATCGTCCAAGTTTCACATGCATATGAAGCTATTAAAAATACTGTGACTTGAGTTGAGGGCATGTTAGTCTTCAGAGTGATAGTGTTGCTCTTTAATACTTCAAAGAAGACCTGTGCAACAGATTTCCCTAATGCAATACATTAGATTTCTTGACTGCTGCTTCCATGAGTGTTCCTTGTGAATCCACGCAAAATGAAGTCTTTCCTAACTCCAATCTCTTCTCCATTTATCTTGATGTTATTTGTTGGTACAGTGGGGAGGATTTTTCTTTTCTTTACATTTATGGCAATCCATACCGAAGACTGTGGTCTTTGATTTTCATCAGTAAGTATTTTACACCAGAAGCAGCCTCTTTGCTTCCAGCAAGCAAGGTTGTATCATTTGCATATCATAGATTGTTAATGAGTCTTCCTCCAATCCTGATGCCATGTTTTTCTTCATATGATCCAGATTATTTACTCAGCATACAGACTGAATGAATATGGTGAAAGAATACAGCCCTGACACCACCTTTCTTTACTTTTAACCTTTCTGTATCCCCTTGTTCTGTTGTAACAACTGCTTCTTGGTTTATGTATGTTCAGGTTCCTCATGAGCACAACTGAGTGCTTTGGAATGCCAAATTATCACGGACTTTGTTATGTTCCACATAGTCTAAAGCTTTGTAAAGCAAAAGTAAACATCCTTCTGTTTTTTTTTTTCTGCTTTCAGCCAAGATCTCTCTGATGTCTGCAATGATACTCCTAATTTCATATCCACTTCTGAATCTGGCTTGAATTTTAGGCAGTTCTATGTCTATATGGTAGTGATGGTTATGTGCCATGGAGTCATCACATCAGATCACATGGTTATGTGCCATGGAGTCAGTTTGGACTCATAGTGACCCTGTACAGGGTTTCTGAGGCTATAAATCTTTATTGGAGCAGAAAACCTCATCTGTCTCAGAACAGCTGGTAGTTACAAACTGCTGACCCTGAGGTTAAATATACTGTAGCATAATTTTTTTGAATTATCTTAAGCAAAATTTTACTTGCATGTAATATTAATGAAATTGTTCAATGATTTCCACAATTTATTGGTCCATCTCTCTTTTGAATGGGCACAAATACAGATCTCTTCTGATTGGTTGACCAGGTAGCTGTCTTCCAAATTTCTTGGCATAAGTGAGTATTTCTAATGCTACATCAGTTTGTTGAAAAAAAAAAAATTAATTTGTATTTTGTTAATTCCTGGAACCTTAGTTTTTGCTAATGCCATCAGTGTTTCTTGAAATTTTTCCTTCAATTCTTGGTTCTTAATCATATGCTGTCTCTTAAAATGGTTGAACATTGACTATTTCTCTTTGGTACAGTGACTGTTTTCCCTCCATCTTCTTTCACTTTCTGCATCAATCAATCTTTTGCTCATAGAGCCTTTTGATACTGCAAAATGAGGCTTGATTATTTTCTTCAGTTCCCTCAGCTTGAGAAATACTGAATATGTTCTTCCCTTTTGGTTTTCTAACTCCAGGTCTTTTCACACTTCATCATAATACTTGATTTTGTCTTCTCAAGCAGCCTTTAGGTACATATCAATATCATTTTATCAATGGACTAAGAGTCAGGAACCTTCATGCTCTCAACTCAGACACACTCGCAGGGTGACTTGGAATAAGATTCTTACAAGTTTTTATTTTTTCTGCAGAATATTGTTTTAGTGAAACACCCACATTATGTAAATGGAGACCCTCTGCCCAGAATTTTGTAGCTAATAAATAACAATATGATGATGGAAAACAGGAGAGAAAGAAACAGTAAAGGAAGAGAAAATAGAAGAGAAAAAAATATATAAGGGAAGAAAATAAAAGATAACAAGAGAGGGAGAAGAAAATTTCTCTAAGGAAAAGCAAATACTATGATGCAAGAGCAACGATCCAGGCCAGATATCACGGTGTTTATTGTGTTTACAGTGTCCTAGTGTGGCACTGGCCTGCAAAGTAGGTTTGAACCACAAGGTTGGTGGTTCAAGCACACCAGTCTGTACTCAGAAACCGTATACAGGGTCGCTATGCATCAGAACTGACTTGAGGGCACTTAACAACAACAACAATTGTCTTCACAGATAGAACTGCAGTGATTTTAGAGATTAAGGGGCAGGTGACTTACAAATTGTTTGTTTCTCTGTTTCTAAATCTCCAAAAATCTACTTAAAAATTGAAAGAATGAAAAGTAGTGTGAAATTTAGGCCAATGCAGGTGGAGGCCATATATTTTACTCTCAATTTGACCAGACCAGCATCTCTGTTTGTAAGATTATCATTTCACATAATAATTTGGTTTGATTCAAACAATTGGTTAGATTAATTAATAAAGAATGTCTGCCTTGTGCATGTATTAAAGAGCTATTTATACAGGATCAAATTTGACAACAGCAACTTGAAATGTTAAATTGGAAGTTTAGGGGGCAGTGAGTGTGGTGCTATATAATAAGTCCTGGCCTGCTAACCATGTGGTCAACATTTTAAAACCCAAAGCTGCTCCTTGGAAACCCTATACAGGGTTACTATGAGTTGGAAACAACTCTAAGGCATTTAACAACAACAATTTGAAAAAAAGAGGGTGAAAAATGATTGTGAAAGTTGAAGAATTTAATCAATGTCTTTTAATTGTACTTGTAGAGATTGTTGCATTGGTATATGTTTTGTTGTGGGTATTCTCAACAACACTCAAACAAAATTTTTTATGGAATCAAATCTCTACATCTGTCAGATGAGGAATTTTAGATTCAGGGTCTGGAAGCGTTGTCGAAGCTACATAACTTATTAATGGTAAGCTGTGAAAGTTTTACTTTAATTTGGTGGTTCCGAAATATAAGAGTACTTACTTTCATCTTGAAATAGCTATCTAGTGCCATCTTGTGGTTCCTCTGCCTGTTCTTAAAAAAAAAAAAAAAATGATTAAAGTAATTTCATTTTTTCCTGACAGTGCTTCAATGTCTTGTATTTGATATAAAAATAGACGTTCATTTGTCTGATTCTACAACCCAATGCCTAGCACAAGGTCTGGCCTATCACAGATTTCTCTTAGTGTTGATTGAATGAACAAATGATGTAATGGGAATTGAAACTCTGATTTGATTTTTAAAAAAATGTTTATGAAAACTTTCCATCCTTTATTTCTGAAAGCCTCAGAAATTACTAAGCCAATTTAGGACAATAAATATTGTTCAAATAGTTGTTTTATTGGCCTCTCTGTGATGAGAGAGTGACAGTGAATGAACATTATCACTACCAAGCTGAAGTGTTTAAAGTATTAGAATGAAAAATAACCTCTTCTTGGGTTCTAGTTGCTAAACTGCTGATGTCCCAAAAGGGCAACAACCTCAATAAGTAGAGTCCCTCTAACACCAGCAGCAATACACCCAGTCATCCCTGGAGAATGGAGTCCAAAATTTGGTCAACTTCCTTCTCTACTTAGCACCTGAGAGGTCATTCACCTCTTCGTGTTTTGATATCTTCCGTATATTACAGAAATAGTTTTCTAATTTTTCTGCAAAAACAGGAACACTAAACTAAAGATGACCGATCCCTTGCCCCATAAATATCTATTTGCCAAGGATGCTATATTGCAAAGAGGTACACTGGGACCCTTGTAGATATTTACCCTCAGGGAATGAGTCTAAAAGGGCAAATCAGTTGGTAGCAGAGCATGTGGTGGATCCAGGAGCAGTGCAGTGACTAACACAAGATCCTGTCATGTCTTAGTTTGGGGTCTTCCCAAAAACAGATCCTGGGACAAATATTTGCATGCATGTATTTTCTTTAAGAGATAATCTCAGGAAGTACTGTGACAGATTGTGATATAAACAAAGGGAGGAAAGAAAGCCAGAGAAAAGCATTTAAGAGAATCATCACTTCTGGCTCTGGAGTTCAATATTGTTGGGCACCCTCTCATAGTTACTAGAACACACATCTGAGTTTTCCTCCCCAGTTTTAAGGAAGCTGCCCTCTCTCATATGTTGGGGGTATATACGGAGGGCATTAACTTCCCTGGTTTCTAGCTGATTCTCTTGGAGCTTTACATATTCCTTTAATAGAGAACTCCTCCTGCCAGAGTGATTCAGAAAGTCATTGGCATATTTTGGAAACTTCTTCAGGTGATCCCTGAGATGGGTTAAGGAGATGTGGGTAGCTTCCACTCATGCCTCACATTGTATCCACCTTGTCCTAGCACTGATTCTTCAGTCCACTCCTCCAAAAGATGATTTATAGCATGAACGTTACTGACAAACTACAGTCCCTACTGCCAAAATATTCAGCTTCTTCCTCTCTTACCACACAAATGTGATTAGCATATTTTGCATAGCCTCTGATTCCATCCTGCATGATGGGCAGAGTTTGGCACAAAGAGATTCAGAACTTTTATGAACTCATAAAGGAAAATAGTTTCTACTTAATAATTCATTCTTTAAAAGTTGGCAAACAGGGTTTGCATTAAATAGCATGTAAAATAATGTACTTAAATATAGTTTCAGATAAATCTGATTTGTCTCTGGTATCCAGCTACGTCATCCAGTTAGTGTTGTTGGAGGTGGTGGTTACTTTTGAGTTTATTCCAATTCATGGACTCCTCATACATTACAGAGTAGAATTGTTGCATAAGGTTTCCTTGGCTGCAACCCATATGGATTGCCAGACATTTCTTTCATGGAGCCACCAAGCTTTTGGTCAGCAGTAGAGCACAAATATTTTGTACTAACTAGGGACCTTCTTCATTTACTTTGTTGTTGTTAAGAGCTATCGAGTCATTTTTGACTCATAGTGACCCTTGTCTAGGGTTTCCAAGGAGCCACTGGTGCCGACCTTGCTGTAAAAAACAACTTCTTAGTCCAGTGCATTTACCTTGCAGTGCCACACCAGGTCTAGTCCTAAGCTATTCATTTGCTTTGTTGTTGTTGTTGTTGTTGTTGTTAAGTGCCATAGAATCGGTCTAACTCACAACCACTCTGCATAGGGTTTCTGAGGAGTAACTGGTAAGCTTGAACCACCAAACTTGGATTCAAACTGACATTGCAGTTCAGCACATTAACCCTCAGCACCATACCAGGACTCCATTCACTGACTAGTTATAAGAAATTTCATTTGTTTGTTTTTCCCTCAGCTTAAATATGTTGTTCTTGTTAAGTGCTGTGGAGTCGATTTGACTCATAGTGACCCGATAGAAGGTTTCTGAGGAATGGCTGGTTAGTTTGAACTACCGACCGTGTGGTTAGCAGTCCAAGGCTTATCCTAGAGTACCACATCAGGTTAAATATGGCCTACATTAACTACAAAACCCAATAGTTTTGTACAAAACTGTTAACTACAAAAACCAATTGGCTCATTCCACCTCTGTTACAAAGCATTTCTATAAAGATAACTGAGGATTCTTAGTCAAAAGCAACAAAAGATGACTTTGTTGCTGTTGTTAAGTGCCATCTAGTCAGTTCTGAACCTTAGCAACCCTATATAGGGTTTCTGAGAAGCAGTTGGTGGGTTAGAGCCATCAACTTTGTAGTTAGTAGTTCAGTGCTTATCCTACAGCATCATATCAGGACTCTAAAAATGACTTTGTTGTTGTTGTTAGGTGCCATCAAGTCAGCACCGACTCAGAGCAACCTTATGCACAACAAAACAAAACACTCCCTGATCCTGGGCCAACCTCACTATTGTTGCCACAACTGAATCTAATGATGCTGCCACTTTGCCAGTCTATCTCGCTGGGGGTCTTCCTCTTTTTCTCTGGCCCTCCACCTTACCAAATATGATATCCTTCTCCAAATTTTGAACATGGCCACTGTCCATGTTTCACTGTTCCCAGGTCTTTCTTGGGAATGAGTCTTTGCCATCATTGCTGACCCCAAAAGATGGCTATCTCTACCACCACTCTTGTTAAATAAAGAAACTCCTTCCCTAAAAGGCCTATGTGGATGCAGCTGATAGCTTAACCCCTGTGTTCTACCTGAAACAAAGGCTGAGGGGGTTGTATCTTCTGAGTTTTAAATTGTGGATCTGAATCACATAAGGGGAAAGTTAGCATTTATAATAAAGATGTCAAAAAGTGGGGGTCAAGGGAAAACATAATTGAACAGTCATTTCAGTGACCATCTGACTTTTATCTGTTGAGATGTAGAAGAGAATAGTAAATTATGAAAAATAAGGTATTTTTTTTACACATCATTACTATAATGAACATTGAGGTTGATTTGCCTGCAGTCGATTAGTCAAAGCAATCATGATAATTCCACAAGTTTTGCCAGGGGTTGGTAATTTAATGGATTATTGTTGTTAGGTGCCAATGATTCTATGCACAACAGAATGAAACACTAATCCTGCACCATTCTCACAATTGTTACATTTAATCCCATTGCTGCTGCCACTGTGCCAGTCCATCTTGTTGGGGGGTCTTCCTCTTTTTCGCTGACCATCCATTTTACTAAGCATGAAGTCTTTCTCCAGGAACTGGTCCCTCTTGAAAATATGCCCAAGGTATGAGACATAAAGTCTTGCTGTACAGGGTCGCTATGGGTCGGAACCGACTTGACGGCACTTAACAACAACAACAACAACATCCTTGTCACTAAGGAGCATTCTGACTGCACTTTTTCCAACACAGATTTGTTTGTTCTTCTAGCAGTTCATGGTACTTTAAATATTTCTTTCCAACACCATAATTCAAATGCATCAAATCTTCTCAAAGTCTTCCTTATTCATTGTCCACATTTCACATACACAGGAAGCTATTAAAAACACCATGGCTTCGATAAGGCACACCTTAATCCTCAAATTGGTATCTTTGTTCTCAAACACTTTAAAGAGGTCTTGTGGAGCAGACTGCCTTATGTAATATGTCATTTGATCTCTTGACTCTTCAAATTTGGTCACTGAGACATAAATATATCTAAAGGTGCATTTCTGAGGCAGTTTTCATAGAAAAACTTTCTTAAGAGAGAGTCACAGGACTATTTCTTCCTCAACTGATTATTTTCATACCTATATATAACACCCTGAACTGTTATAATCATCGTTTTACAAGCCTAATAATGAAGCTAATATGGTTAATTACAAAGTGGAGAGATGAAATGATCAGGATCCTTGATGACATGACACAACCAGCCTTAAGAGTGTGACTTTTCTGGACTTCTTGTTATGTGGGATTAAGAAATTCAGCTTGGTTCCTTTTACTTGCAAAAGAAAGTGTCTTCATCAATTTGGAACTGGATACTAACGGTGCTACTAGTGTCAGATTATAAATTTCCAATTCTTTGAATGTCTGACTAAGCTGACACAAAGAATCAGATTGTCAAACTAGTGTGACACGAATCAGAGATTTTATCTGACATAATGATTTACCAATAATTGAAATGACATATTTCATTAGGCAAATCTGCTGCTATACAAGACCTCTTTAAAGTGTTGAAGAGCAAAGATGTCAGTTTGAGGACTAAAATGTACCTGACCCAAGCCATGGCATTTTTAATAGCCACATTTGCATATGAAAGTTGGACAATGAATATGAAAGGCCATATAAGAATGATGCATTTGAGTTATGGAGTTTGAGGAGAATATTAAAAGTACCATGGACTGCCAGAAGAACAAACAAATCTGTGTTGAAAGACATATAACCAGAATGCTCTTTAAAAGCCAAAATGACCAGGCTTCATCTCTCATACTTCAGACATATTATAAAGACTGACCCGTCCCTGAAAAAGGACATCATGCTTGCAAAGTGGAGGGACAGCAAAAAAAAGGAAGACCACCAATAAGGTGGATTAGCATAGTGGCAGCAGCAACAGGCTGAAGCATGCCAGCAATTGTGAGAATGACTCATGATCAGACAGTGTTTCATTTTATTGTACATAGGAGTCCTGGTGTGGTGCTGTGGGTTAATGCACCAGACTGTAAAACCATTTGAACTGCAAGGTCGGTAGTTCAAGCTCACCAGCTGCTCCTCAGAAACCCCATGTAGGATTACTATGGGTCGGAACCAACTTGACGCACTTAAAAACAACAACAAAGGGTCACTATGGGTCAGATATGACTCGACAGAACCTAACAACAACAAAAATATTTGAAAGGTTCAGATGAAGAAGGGATAGGTCTGGGGCATAATTCATAATTCTAGGTTATCTTACATTATCAGACACACAATCTCTGGCCTAGAAAACTAGATGAAATTCCTAAGTGAGATTCTAGGGTCACCTCACAGAGCAGGGTGCATTTAGGCCATGAAATAATATCCGTTTACATCCTAGTTTATAGGAAATTTCTAGGTAGTTGTTCCTCATATGGCCTTAGATTCTGAATTTACTTACTTTAAATAATTCCTAGCCAAGGACACATTTTCAAAGGCTCTTTCCTTTATTAAGTATCATTAGTCTAGTTTCTAGTAGGTCTAACTGTTACAGTATTTACCAAGAGATTATACTAACCCATCTGCCTTCTTTATTTCCTGAAGATCATTACTCTGTAAAGAGAGTGAATAGATCATAGACAGCCTCATTGTCCACTTGAGCATGAAATCCTTCCTGTTTGAAGACATAAAATAAGAAAAAACAGTGAGGGTCCCTCTGAAATCCTAGACTTCAAACTGAATGAAGTAAATGTATAATATTTAGGCTATCTTTATGGAACACCCAGAATAAATCTACTTTTGTATGTTCAAGCCTTTTTTTAAGTAATAGAATTGTGTTGGGAAACGAATGATTCGATATCCGAAGCGTGGATGATAAAGGAAATTGCAGTGGGTTATTCATTCCTCTACTGATAGTTGTTCTAAGTTAATTGGCAGATATCAGTGGCCAGACAATAGTTATTTATCTAAGGTTAGGCACACTCATCTCATTATATAAGATAAAATGTTTCTCTATTGTTTAAGCCAGTTTGTATTAAGTTTTTTATTACTCAAAGTATTATACCCATTGCAATAATGATGCTCATTACTGTCTTATGAGCAACACAAGTCCTTTACACATGTTATCCTAGTTAATCCTCAAAAGAAATACTAAAATAGGCATGATTATTACCTCATCCAATTCTACAGATGAAGAAATGGGAACTAGAAGTGATTAAGTAATATTAACCAGGTCATATAGCTAACAAACAGTAGAAACAGATAAAAACAAGGTCTCTGTGCTTTTTTACCACTATACCATACAACCTTCCATCCCAGAACCTCAGCTTCTTTGTTTATATTATGGGAACACCAATATCAAATTACAAAACTATTGTGAGGATTAAATGTAATGATATGTTCAAAATGTCTGGGACATAATAGTTGTTGTTGTTAAGTATCATCAAGTCAGTGCAAATTCATATCAAGGAACAGCTGGTGGGTTTGAACCACTGACCTTGTAATTAACAAGCCATTGCTTATCCTACAGTGTTACACCAGGACATAATAGAGGTTCAACAGATTTTTCACTCCTTTATCCATTCTCATCTCCTTCCATTGGCCTACTCCAATCTTCCTCTTGGGTTACATTTTTAAGTTGAAAAGAAAAGGACACCTTTACTTCTTTAGTCAAAAAAGCAAGCATTCCCCCATTCCTGATCAATTTCTGAATTAAGAGATAGTGTAATATATTGTGAAATATATTTAGTTTTCCTCTTTCATGCAATGCATACTTAGCCCATTTGTACAATCCAGGAAGGTTATAACTTGTGATTCTACAAGTACGTCACAAGATTTCCCTTCTGGAAGATCTCATCATGAAAGAGGTTATACAAGAGGGCTTCAAAACGTTCACGGAAAAATAAAATTAAAAGATAATGGACCTGTCCCACAAACTTTTTGAAATCCTTTCAGATATGGTGGCCACATAATCCCTAATTTGCCTTTTAGGTAGAACTGAATCACAACTCTTACAATATAGTGTGTTAAAATCTCTATACTCTCTTTGAATTGTTGTTGTTGTTAGGTGCCATCGAGTCAATACCAGTTCATAGCAACACGTGTAAAAGATCAAAACACTGCCCAGTCCTGGACCAACCTCACAATCATTGCTACATTTAAGCCCATTGCTGCTGCCACTGTGACAATCCATCTCTCTGGGGAGTCTTCCTCTTTTTTTCTGACCCTCCATTTTACCAAACACAATATCCTACTCCAGTGACTGCCACTCTTGACCATATGTCTGAAGTATGAGAGAGAAAGCCTGGCCATCCTGGCTTGCAAGGAGCCCTCTAGCTATACTTCTTCCAACACAGATCTGTTTGATTTTTGGCAGTCCATGGTACTTTAAGTATTCTCCTCCAACACCATAACTCAAATGCATCAATTCTTCTATGCTCTCTCTTTGGATAGCAATTCTTTTTTAAAAGATATTTGGTGATATAATGAGTCATTTTACATGTATAATCTATATAGTATTAATGGTCTCCTAAAACTCTCCTTCCCCTGCTTTACAACCAAAAGATTTTCTAGCTTATACATACCACTAGAAGAATTCCAAAAATATGGTATTTTGAGAAAAAATTGTCTGGGCTTGTTGTTGTTTGTGAAGTGCTGTCAGGTTGGTTCCTACTTATAATGGCCCTGTATAAGGTTTTCATGAAGCGGCTGGTGAATTTGAACTGCCAACCTGTCATTAGCTGTTCAGTGCTAATCTTAAAATGCCACAATAGGACTCTGGGCTATAAGGCATCAAAAAGTTTGTCTCTTTCAATTCACCATTTTACAAATGAAAAAATAAAACCCAAACGCTATATTTTTGCAAGTTCCCAAAAGCCTGGAACATACTTGCAAATAGCAGTAACAGCACAAGGAAAACTTAAGTCTACTTGTACTTCAAAGTAGGGTATGAGGCCAGTGTAGAACAATACAATCCAAGAGAGACAAAATCAAATCTAATCCTTTGCCCTCAAGTTGATTCCAATTTTTAGCAACTCTACAAGGACAGACAGAATAGTTTTAAGTTTCCCTGGTGTGGCGCTGCGGGTTGGAACTGCAAGGTCGGTGGTTCAAGCTCACCAGCCACTCCTTGGAAACCCTATGCAGGGTCGCTATGAGTCAGAATCAACTCGATGGCACTTAACAACAGTCTTTATAGAAGACTGTCACATGTTTCTCCTATGAGGAGACTGGTGGGTTCAAACCACTAAACTTTCATTTAGCAGCTGAACGAACATTTTTACCACCATACCACCAGGGATCCTTTCAGGAGAGATAAAAGATTTCAATTTGAGTACAGATTGATGCTGCTCAAGCACCCAACCCTCAGGACAGAAAGAGAACACTCATGCCAACTCAGCCTTTAGCCTGACCAGAAATCATCTGAAACTTCAAGTCAGATCCAGAATTTACAGCTAATTAAACTGGCACAGACATCCTAAGGCAGCTGTCTATGTCAGAGAATGTCAGGAACTGGGGAAAATATGGGAAGTATCTCTGGGTCAATGTGAAGAATAATGACTATTTGCTAAGCACAACTATATATCTTAAATAGATTATCTCATTTAATACTCAAAAGAAAGATAGGCAAATTTTATCCCTATTAATATTCATTGTGAGTTTTAACTTCACATCAAGCATAAAAATCAATATAATTTTCTATAACAAATTACCATACATTTAATTATTAAAAGCAGCACTTATATAATATTTCACAGTTTCTGTGGATCAGGAGACCAGAGACATGGTTTAGCTGAGTGTCAACAACTGCGATCAAGTGTTGGCTAAGCTGTTTTCTCATCATGAGGCTTCTCTGGAGAAGAGTCCACTCCCTAAGTACATTAAGGTTCTTAGCAGAATTTGTTTTCCTGTGGTTGTGGAACAGAGAAATTCAGTTTTTGTTTTTGTTTTGAGAAAAATTGAAGGGAAAGAAGGGTAACAGTCACCAAGCAAGTTCAAAACCCCACACAACAAATGGCATTCACTTTCAAGGTGTGAAAACAATCCTCTCTTCTCTGAGACCAGTCCTCCAGATTCTAGGTGTTGGCCACACCCTCTGGATTTTGGGTGGAACCCTGCTCAATTCTGCTTTCTAGGACCTCTGAGATGACATCTCTGCTCCATTGGCTTTGAGTGGCCCCGTCCTCCTAGTCCATCTGAATGATGACTCTACCTTGTTGGTCCTAGCAGACCCTGTTCTGTTCTTTGGGCATTAAAGCCCTCAGCTTTAGGCTGCAGCCCTATCTCTGTGGCACACCTTAACAACAACCCCACACTCCAAAACAGAGTTGGCAAAGATCAAACTCTGAAACCTAGGAGGATATAGTGCCATCGTTTGAAATTCAGGACCTTGTAACTCCACCTTTGAAACCAACAAGTTCGGCTTTCTGTGCTCCTTCCAACAGTTCAGTTAATTAATGATTTCCACAGATAGTCCTTTTCTTTTCTTGAAGGACAAAAGTTGTAGTGCCTTTACCCTGTTTCCTGAACATAGAATTTGAAGAGTCAGACAACATTCTTATATTCATTCTATCTCTATCCCCTTCAGTCTAAACTGGTGGGTTTTCTGCTTTGGTAGTTGCTTACATCAATCAGTTACAGGTTTAATCACTTAGTGAATATTCTAGGAAACATGCCTTAGTTTGTACAACAAAATTTTTCAAAATTTTAAGTTTTGTTTTCATTTTGCATAGTCCATTTTTATGTCTATTTCTCTCCTTTCAAATTTGACTATAAGTATTGAGAAACCATGATGCCCCATTAAGATCTTGCTTGGAAAGTTCATCAGCCAGATATGCAACTCTATCTATTTCCAAGTTCTCCCTTCCAACATATATTTGAACAAAATTCAGACAAATTATTTACCACTACATAAAACGCTGTATCTTTCATTCACTGTCCAAATACTTGTTTAGTATTTTCTTTTAAAGCCTCATCAGAAGCACATTAACATCCTCATTTCTAGTAACAGTCTATTGCCAGGATCATATGTATTCTCTAAGATGGCTGCTACCTTTGATGTTCACAATATTGCCAACAGTCTCTATAACACAATCTAGGTGTTTTCTATGAAGCATCTTAAAACTCTTCTGGACTCTACCATTACCCAATTCCAAAACTGCTTCCACATTTTAGATATTTGTTAATGAACACACAACTCTTCCAGTACCAAACTCTGTCTTAATTATGCACAATGCAACAACAGAAATTCTGCAAGTGGTTGTTTTTAACACACAATTTTATTTTCTCACAGCTTGTTCTTGTTGCTGTTAGGTGTCCCCAAGTTGGTTCCAATTCATAATGTCTCTATGCATAAAAGAAGGAAACACTGTTTTGTCCTGTGCCATCCTCATAAGTACTAAATTGGAGCCCATTGTTGTTTCAATAGTGTCAATCAATATTATTGGGGGTCTTCCTCTTTTTTGTTGATCCTCCATTTTAAGCATTATGTCATTCTACTAGGATGGGTCCCTTCTGGCAACATGTCCAAAGAACTAGCAGTGAACATTCACCACCCTGGGTTCTAAGGAACATTCTGGTTGTACTTCTTCCAACACAGATTTGTTTGTTGACAATCCATCATACTTTCAATGTTCTTCATCAACAACATAAGTCGAATGCATCAGTTCTTCTAAGGGCTTCTTATTCTGGTTAACTTTCACATATATATGAGGTGATTGAAAATACCATGGCTTGGGTCCAGAGTACCTTAGTCCTCAAACTGTTGTTTTTGCTCTTGAACACTTTAAGGAGGACTTTTAGAGAAGGTTTGTTTATTGCAATATGTCTTGATTTCTTGACCACTGCTTCCATGAGTATTGATTGTAGAACCAAATAAAATGAAGTCTTTGACATCTTCGATCTTTTCTTTGTTTGTCATGATGCTACTTATTGGTACAGTTGTGAGGAATTTTGTTTTCTTTATACTGAGGTACACAATTCATACTGAAGCCTATAGTCTCTGTTTTTCATCAGTAAGCATTTTAAGTCTTCACTTCCAGCAAGCAAAGTTGTATCATTTGCATATCACAGGTTATTAATGACTCTTCCCCCAATCCTGATACCACGTTCTTCTTCACATAATACAGTTTCTCTAAGTTTTCGCTCAGCATATGGATTTGAAAAAGTATGACAAAAAGATGCAATCCTGGCACACACCTTTCCTGGTTTTAAACCACTCAGTACCTCCTTGTTCTGTTCCTACAACTGCCTCTGGGTCTAAGTATAGGTTCCTCGTGAACACAATTAAGTGCTACAAAATGCTTGTTCTTCAAAATATTATCCACAGTTTGTTGTGATCAACACAGCCAAATGCCTTTGCATGGTCATTAAAGCACAAGTAAACATCTTTCGGGCATTCTTTGCTTTCAATCAAGATCCATCTTACAACAGCAAAGATGCCCCTCATTCCATATCCTCTTTTGAATCAGGCTTGAATTTCTGGCCATTCCCTATTGCTGTACTGCTGCAACCATTTTTAAATTGTCTTCAGCTAAATTTTACTTACATGCAATATTAACAAAAGGATAATTTTCACATTCTGATCTTTTCTTAGAATTTTTGGCCAGGTAGCTGTCTTCCAAATTTCTTGGAATAAATGCATGAGCATCTCCAGCACTTCATCAGTTTACTGAAGCATTTTAGTTGGTATTTCATCAATTCCTGGAGCCTTGTTTTACACTAATGCCTTCAAAATGACTTAAACTTCTTTCTTAAGTATCATTGGTTCTTGATCACATAATACCTCTTGAAATGGTTGAACATCTACCAATTCCTTTTGCTACAGTAACTCTAAGTATTTCTTCAATTTTCTTTTGTTGTTTCCAGATTCATTCAGTATTTTGCCCATGTTGTCACTGTTAAATGTCATCCAGTCAGTTCCAACTCATGGTAACCCTATATAGAGCAGCTGGTGGGTTTGAACTACTTGTGGTTCACAGTCAGTGTTGATATTACAATGCCACACCAAGTGCCCAGATTTTTGCTCATAGAACTCTTCAATATTGCAAGTGGAGGCTTGATTTTTTTTTTTTTTTTCTTCAGTTCTTTCAGCTTGAGAAATGCTAAGCAGGTTCTTCTCTTTGGGTTTTCTGACTCCAGGTATTTGCACATTTAATTATAATCGTTAAATTTGTCTTCTAGAGCTGCACTTTGAAATTTTCTGTTTAGCTGTTTTACTTCCTTGTTTCTTCCATTCACTTTAGCTTCTCTATGCTCAAGATCAAGT
Source organism: Chrysochloris asiatica (assembly GCF_000296735.1). Lineage (NCBI taxonomy): Eukaryota > Metazoa > Chordata > Mammalia > Afrosoricida > Chrysochloridae > Chrysochloris > Chrysochloris asiatica. The sequence continues at coordinate 3,342,847 of NW_006408576.1, forward strand.
ATCAGAGACTTCGCTGACTATCCTGCCCTTTTAAAGACTTTTGGTTTGCTTCCTGTATGGTTTTCTTGATGTCATTCCACAATTCTCTTGGTTTTCAATCATTAGTGCCTAATACATGAAAATTGTTGTTGAGAAGGACTCTAAATTCAGATGGGATATATCAAGATAATTTTTTGCCCATGTAGACTTATTTTGATTTTCTTCAGTTTCAACCTGCGCTTACATATGATCAATTAATGGACTGTAAAGTATATATTGTTGTTGTTAAGTGCCGTCAAATCGGTTCCAAACCATAGTGACCCTGCATAGATTTCCAAGGAGCAAGTGATGAGCTTGAACCACCAATCTTACAGTTTAAACAGCTTTGCAGTCGGGTGCATTAACCCACAGAGCCACACCAATATTACTGATAGAATAATATTCTACTCAGAACAAGCTGTAGTGGGAGAGAAAGAAATTGAGTGGAAGGTGTAGGTGAGGAATGAGTTTGAGGATTACAAAAGTAAATCTTGTTGAGAGCTACAATCTTTCTAAGAGCAGTCTGAACTGTGTAATATAATGTCATTTAGCTTTCTAGATATTATTTCTTCTTCGTAATAGGTTTTTGGCCTTGAAAATGTAGGAAACATTTTCCTCCAGTTCCTTAAAAGAGAGATTTCTAAGAAGGCAGGACATAGTAAGTGGAGTATATTCTGATTCTTGAATTAGAAATTTTATAGTCAAGAAAATACCACACATATTACATGTGGACAAGGTTTTTAAAAATTGAATACATTGTAGAAACATTACCATTTTTCATTCAAATAAGAATTCATGAGCCTTGGTTTTAAATTCTCCTCTTTGTAAACCTAAGTGAGCTAGGAAATATTTTTCAAATCTCAGCTTGAAAACCATATGGATTATAATTAAGGAGATGAGGTTTGTTCATGAAGTTGAAGCTCAATTCTTTTGATAATAACAACCTTTGACTGAATCTGTGGGACTCTCAGGCTCATGCAGTTGCACTGTTGCAAAGAGTGATGTTCTAATGTTCAAAAGAACAATTTCCCCATGCCTCATCAGAGGAGTCTTGATGGCCTTATGGTTATATTTCTGGTACTTAGAAATTTCCATCTGAAGTCCCACTGTAGAAAATGATTCACATCAAGCCCCCATACTGGGTAATATAAATGGGTAATTTTGCTGGGGAACTTTAAATTTTTATGTAATCCACTGATTAAATAAAAATAAAATATTTTAGTAGTATTGACTATATTTTGAAATTTTATGAAAGATTTAATCTCCCTCCCTAGAATCTCCTTTAATCCCCATCACCAGCTAGAATACACAGGAAATAAACTGATTACATTTGTGTGAAGAGACTGTGGAAAATATCCATATCATCAGCCAAGACAAGGCCAGGGGCAGACTGTGGAATAGACCATCAATTGTCCAAATGAAAGCTCCGATTGAAATTGAATACAATGAAAACAAGTTCATGAGAGCTAAAATATGACCTTGAAAATATCCCACCTGGCTTTGCATACCATTTCAAGAACAGATTTTATGAATTAGACACTAATGACTAAAGACCAGAAGAGCTGTGGAATGACATCAATGAACACCAGAAAGGAAGAATGGTCATTAAAAAGACAGGAAATAAAAGGAAAATATGAATGTCCAACGAGATTCTGAAACTTGCTCTTGAGTGTAGAGAAGCTAAAGTGAATAGGATAAATGAGGAAATAAAAGAACTGAACAGAATATTTCTAAGGACAGTTTAAGAAGATAAAGTCAAGTATTAAAATGACACGTGTAAAGACCTGGAGTTAGAAAACCAAAATGGAATAAAACATTCAGCATTTCTCAAGCTGAAAGAATGAAAAAAATCAAGCCTTAAGTTGCAATATAGGACAATATGGTACTTTTAATATCTTTTTTTTTTTTTTAAGTACCAAAAATTGTGTTGGAAGAAGTATTGTCAGAATGCTCCTTAGAAGCCAGGATGGCAAGACTTCGTCACTCATACTTTGGGCACATTATCAGACAGGCCCAGTCCCTGGAGAATAACATCATGTTTGTAAAGTGGAGAGGCAGCAGAAAAGAGGAAGACCCTTCATGAGATGGATTGGCACAGTGGTAGCAACAATGGACTTACATTTTACAAAGATTTTGAGGACAAAGTAGTGTTTTGTTCTGTTCAATCAATCATCTAACAACAACAACAGGCAAAATATTGAGTGACGTAGAAAGCATCAAAAGAATATGGAAGAAATACAGAGTCATACTAAGTAGAATTGGTCAGTATTCAACCATATCAAGAGGTAGCACATGATAAAGAATCAATGGTATTGAAGGAATAAATCCAAGCAGCACTGAAGGCATTGGTAGAAAACAAGCTCCAGGAATTGATGGAATACAAATTGAAATCTTTCAACAAATTGATGCAGTCATGGAGACACTCACTCATCTATGCCAAGATATTTGGAAGATAGCTACATGGCCAAATGATTGGAAAACATCCAT